>NC_025689.1:12381223-12417664 GCF_000633955.1 Camelina sativa
AAACAAGAGAGATCTCATGCTTAGATCAACCATGGTCAAGCACTCACCTCAAGAACAGGAAGATTGGATTGAGAAACGTGGAAAACAACACCTCCAGAAGCTCCCCCTTCGTTTCCAGCAACAGATAACCCTCCTACAGCTTCAGATCTCTCCAAAAACTCCAAGAACAAGCCCAGAAAAATCCCAGAAACGTTTTTCTCTCTTTTCTCTCTTTCTTTTCACTCAACGGCGACAAATGAGACTTTCTGAAACCCTTCTTTCGTCCCAGACACTTAACACACGATTAGGGTTTTAAATCAAACCAAACCGAACCAATTCGGCAATTAAATCAAACCCGACCAAACCGGAAAAACATGGTGTCGATCGATGCCACCAAGGGTGTCGATCGACACCCACACCAAAAATACACAAATTGGTTCGCGGGCGTTACACTAAATTTAAGCGATTTAGTTTAAGTAACTCAGTGGACAGCATAGATACAAACCATGCCTTACACGTAGTTTTGTTACTACATGGTGTTTCAGTCCCCTCAATAACCTCCTTGAATCGTGGACAATCAATATTGAGGAGTTGTTGATCAAATGTTTAACAAACTCCATTAAGCAATTACGAATTGAATATAGACTATATATATAGTAAACACTAATACAAATCTAAACTCAGCTTCTTTTGTACTAATAAGATCAATATAGTGTGTAAGACGACAACAAATGCTCAAAACCAACCAAAAGAGTAGAAAAAAAGAAAGTCCAAAAGAGAGAGAGAGGGAGAGAGATTGCAATGAAACATCCATATCAGCTTCACTTCTTTTGAAGTAATAAGATCAATATTTGTCGTTATCAAAAATTTAACCAAAACAAGAAGTCCAAAAGAGAGAGATGTCCAAAAGAGAGAGAGAGATAGAGATTTGCTATGACATATCCATACAAATCTAAACTCAGATAAAAGATAGAGAGAGATTGCCTAACGTTTGCCCATGGTTACTGACCATAGGAAACACTCTGCATAGGTAGAGTAAGTGAGGGCCAATTGAGCATCAATACCAGTTTGGTCCACTTCAACTGCTGGAATGGGAGGAATAAAAGCATGCTCCAAACCAAAATCAGACACCAGAGGAGGAATAGGCCTAATACCAAGACTGAAGTTGTAAATGAGTTATTCCCACATCCCTTCCAAATCAAGAGGACGTCTTAGGAAAAATGACGAAGCATCACGGAAGTAGCCCAACACATGGGTGATTGGAATGAGATCAAGAAGGAAGGTTGGCAAGCAGTGGAGGAGCGTCACTACAAAAAAAAAAAGTGCATACTATAGGAGTAGATATATATAAGGGTCTTAATGTAATTAATTATCTCTAGGTTTAACCTAATCTCTCTGTATAAATATGTATAATCATTCTCATTATCAATATACAATCATCTATTCCTTATATGGTATCAGAGCAAAACGCTCCACATCAATTAAATTGTATCAAAAGGTTAAGTGATATTAATTTGTATTGCTTATTTATAATTGATACCAAAAATAAAATTTAGCATCGATTGTAATAATTGATATTGTTATTGACTTGTACGGCATCAATAAACTAAAACTGATGCAAACTAATATAATTTTGCATCACTTTCGATTATTGATATAAATATGTATAAATACATCACTTAAATAATTGATGTATTAATTCATTTATCTTAACATCATTTTGCAAATGATAACAAAATTTACATCAATGAAAGATGATGCTAATAAGATTATACTAATTATGTCAAAACTAATTTTGTGATTTAGTTCAATTGTTAAAAGTTAAAACTGATGAAAAAAAGTTATTTGATTATAATTTAAATCAGGTAGTTAGCATAACCGATATACATTAACAAACAATCTATATAGTTTAATTTATAAATAACAACCGACCCATTTTTAATTCATATTGCATAAGTGACAAACGATTACTAGTATTAGTGTATTACATAAGTGACAAAAACAGTTGGAACTAACAAAAAATATTATATGCATACTTCTATAGAACTAACGCGAAAACATATATTGTAGGACTTGTAGTGCTATAAAAACTGGTATCATTTCTTTCTTTTATTTGATGCTAAATTCTTTAAAAGTTTACAGCAGTTTCTTTAAATGAAAATAACCGATCTATTACTTTTTTTTATGATTTTCTTTTTTCCATTTTTAAGTCTTAGTTTTCTCGGTTAATTGTTTTTTTTTTTTGCGAAATAGAATATCTATTTTTCATGTTTTCCTAAAATTAAGTAAATCAAGTACAAATCTGTAGAAAATCCTATGAGATACTTCCGTTTCCTTCGCTAACAGTTTCATTTATTCAATAATTACTTCTTACTCTACTATATTAACTTTGGACGATTTGATGAACATCCACAAAGGATAGAAGAGNCATCACTTTCGATTATTGATATAAATATGTATAAATACATCACTTAAATAATTGATGTATTAATTCATTTATCTTAACATCATTTTGCAAATGATAACAAAATTTACATCAATGAAAGATGATGCTAATAAGATTATACTAATTATGTCAAAACTAATTTTGTGATTTAGTTCAATTGTTAAAAGTTAAAACTGATGAAAAAAAGTTATTTGATTATAATTTAAATCAGGTAGTTAGCATAACCGATATACATTAACAAACAATCTATATAGTTTAATTTATAAATAACAACCGACCCATTTTTAATTCATATTGCATAAGTGACAAACGATTACTAGTATTAGTGTATTACATAAGTGACAAAAACAGTTGGAACTAACAAAAAATATTATATGCATACTTCTATAGAACTAACGCGAAAACATATATTGTAGGACTTGTAGTGCTATAAAAACTGGTATCATTTCTTTCTTTTATTTGATGCTAAATTCTTTAAAAGTTTACAGCAGTTTCTTTAAATGAAAATAACCGATCTATTACTTTTTTTTATGATTTTCTTTTTTCCATTTTTAAGTCTTAGTTTTCTCGGTTAATTGTTTTTTTTTTTTGCGAAATAGAATATCTATTTTTCATGTTTTCCTAAAATTAAGTAAATCAAGTACAAATCTGTAGAAAATCCTATGAGATACTTCCGTTTCCTTCGCTAACAGTTTCATTTATTCAATAATTACTTCTTACTCTACTATATTAACTTTGGACGATTTGATGAACATCCACAAAGGATAGAAGAGAAGAGATTTTCCAAAGCATGTTCAAGGTAAGCACTATATTGTTTTTTAACTTGTAATTTTCTCTATATTTATTAGAAAAAATCAATTTATCTGTAATTGATTAAATTTTATAATCTTTGAATGTTTCTCAAGTTTAATTTTCAGATCTGTTCGACTATTCAAGCTTAGTCTTCATTGATCGACGTGTTCAAAAGTCTGATACACAACACATCTGAAATAGAGTCTCATTGATGAGACGATGATCTAGTAAAGGTTCTGCATTTAATGGCTGCTTGTACGGTGTATTTTTGATCGACAAGGGTGATGATGAAGCAAATTGTAAGATGGTGAAGAAGTTTCTGCCTACGTCTGCAGGATTTTTTTTTCTTTTTCTTATCTATATTATTATTTTTACAACAACTTTAGCAAAGAAGGCTTGAAGTTGAGAATTATTTTACATCCCATGCCATTGTAATTTAATGTTTTTTTAATAAAATTATAAAACAAAAAAATCATTTCAAACTCTTTTCCATGAACAAAAACAAAAATTTCCTAATTTGTCTCCCTATTAAATCTGAAATAAAATTTCCAAATTTCATTATCCTAAAATCTCTCTACAAATTCTTTACAATAATCTATTTTAAAATATAAATTTATGAGGAGCCTATAAATCAGCTACATTTGATTTTCTATCTTCCTAATTAATCACCACATTCAATTCTAAAATACAATAATTTTGTCCCAAATTTCTATATATAAAATCGTATAAAAAATTAATGACTTAAAATCAATCAAAATTAATCTAATAATATAAACTTGGCATATTCCCATATATATATTATGCGATTTTGTAGTTATTAATTTGTTTTTTATACGATTTTTATATATAGAAATTTGGGACAAAATTATAGTATTTTAGAATTGAATGTGGTGATTAATGAGATTAAGTTGAATATGTCCACCTATAAGTTGAATATGTCCACCTATATGTATACTACGGGTTAAATCCTAATATTAACTATCAAAATACACTTATACAATTTTAAACACTAAATAAAACAAACAAAAATTAACAAACAAATGCAGCTTATAATTTTCATATTTTAGTTTAAATGTATCTTCTCGCGGTGTACCGCGGGTTAAAATCTAGTTTAAGTTTATTTTGGCAGTAGTTGTAAACTTGTTTGTATAGTTCCGGGAAAATATCAGCAGGCCCAAGCTTTCGATCTAGAGGCGGTGGGTGATACAAGGGATGAGAAGGTTTCAGCATAGGATTCAAGCAAGCTGTCGGATCAGATGAAACTATAACCAGGGATCGCCGGGATTGGGAGACAAAGCGTAACAAAGCAGGTGGGTCATCCCTCACATGGCAATGGAGGTAAATGAGTTCCACACAAAGCTTGTAATCGGTTTGGTCCTGGAGAAAAATAACAGACCCAAGCTTTCTATCTAATGGCGGTAGGTGATACAGGGGATCAGAGTATTTAGGAATATGATTCAAGCAAAACTGTCGGGGCAAATTCGTAGATATGGTTATACAGAACATGCATCCGGACAGAGCTAGTAAAATGATCTCGACAAGCAACACTATCAAGCAACTCTAGAGACACCAATGCTCTGCTACAGAGGATTCCTCGTCTTGACCAAGCAAAGATAATCCGTACTAAAGAAGTGGAACTTGACTTAAAGCTTTCAAAACCAGAACTAGGTAAAGAAGATCTAACGCTAGTCATACAGTGTCGAGGGTGGTTGAGCGAATTAAATCGTTCATAAGGCATTGACCAAGCGAAATTTAGCAGTAGGGATTCAAGATACTTAATCGGATGTTTCCAAAGGAAAAACATTCGTATAGAGGTTGAGTGCACAGACCTGGGCTTTAACAGATGAGAACATGGATCAATGGTTTTGGTATTGGGCCGGAGGATGGTTATTGGGTCTGATGGAGAATGTAGGTCCATTAACAGGAACCCTAGATTCTCATCAGCTGAGAAGAAGATGGCGATGGAAAGGCGGCGTACAGGCGGGAAGATGTTCCGATTGGAGCCACTAGACTCCGATGGGGACATGGTCGGCGGAAGGAGCAGGGTTACTCTCACCATCTCGGTTTCTCGTGGACATGACCTTCTTCTCCAGAGAGCGATAACACCATGCATCGTCGTCTTACACACCGGACGGAAAGAATCAATCGAGTCGAGAAGTAGTTCAGATCTGACCTTTAGGCTCTTCGGCGAGGGAGAGAGGGGTTGAGGATGATTCAGAGGGATTTGAATTGATTGAGACATGCACCAACAAAGGAATAAAAGCGAGCAGGACAAGCAAGAGACGGCGAAGAAAGAACCAGGGACCCGACGCCGGCAAGCCGGAGCTATACCGGCGTAGGAGAAGGAAAAGATTGGAAGCTTCTCGATATTTGGGCCTGAGAGAGTTTTGACTTTTTGTANTACAGGGGATCAGAGTATTTAGGAATATGATTCAAGCAAAACTGTCGGGGCAAATTCGTAGATATGGTTATACAGAACATGCATCCGGACAGAGCTAGTAAAATGATCTCGACAAGCAACACTATCAAGCAACTCTAGAGACACCAATGCTCTGCTACAGAGGATTCCTCGTCTTGACCAAGCAAAGATAATCCGTACTAAAGAAGTGGAACTTGACTTAAAGCTTTCAAAACCAGAACTAGGTAAAGAAGATCTAACGCTAGTCATACAGTGTCGAGGGTGGTTGAGCGAATTAAATCGTTCATAAGGCATTGACCAAGCGAAATTTAGCAGTAGGGATTCAAGATACTTAATCGGATGTTTCCAAAGGAAAAACATTCGTATAGAGGTTGAGTGCACAGACCTGGGCTTTAACAGATGAGAACATGGATCAATGGTTTTGGTATTGGGCCGGAGGATGGTTATTGGGTCTGATGGAGAATGTAGGTCCATTAACAGGAACCCTAGATTCTCATCAGCTGAGAAGAAGATGGCGATGGAAAGGCGGCGTACAGGCGGGAAGATGTTCCGATTGGAGCCACTAGACTCCGATGGGGACATGGTCGGCGGAAGGAGCAGGGTTACTCTCACCATCTCGGTTTCTCGTGGACATGACCTTCTTCTCCAGAGAGCGATAACACCATGCATCGTCGTCTTACACACCGGACGGAAAGAATCAATCGAGTCGAGAAGTAGTTCAGATCTGACCTTTAGGCTCTTCGGCGAGGGAGAGAGGGGTTGAGGATGATTCAGAGGGATTTGAATTGATTGAGACATGCACCAACAAAGGAATAAAAGCGAGCAGGACAAGCAAGAGACGGCGAAGAAAGAACCAGGGACCCGACGCCGGCAAGCCGGAGCTATACCGGCGTAGGAGAAGGAAAAGATTGGAAGCTTCTCGATATTTGGGCCTGAGAGAGTTTTGACTTTTTGTATTCTAATGGATCTCCGTACATATTTGTTTTTTCTTCTATGAAATCTAAGATATTTTAACATCATTTTATATAATATTCTTAAATTTCATTTTAACATTATGCATTTATTATTATTTGTTATTATTGGAAGGAATTGATATATTTATTATAATTATTTATAAAAATAGACAATAATTTTTATATCAATTATTTTTAACTGATATAAATATCCAATATCATTTTTTGTAAATGACATAATTATTGGAATCACTTAATCCAATTGACACTAACTTTTACATCACGTATTTATAATTGATACAAATATTTAACATCAATTTTTATAACCGTAACAAATATTAACATCATTTATATTAATTGATATAAAATTAACATTACTTTTTGAAATTGATGCATATTAACATCAATTTCAATATGATGCAATTATTTAGGTCAAATGATGTAAAATATTTGCATCAACAAAATATAAATCACTTAACTAAATGATGTAAAATTAATTTGCATCAATTATAAGTAATACAAATATATAAAATAAATGATTCAAAACACATGTTTTTTGTAGTGCGTGACATTCCCAAGGAGAGACCTTGAGGAGAGCAGAGACATCAGGAAGTGGATGACAGCACAAGCTGCATCAAACCGGACAGGAAGATGTTCAACAGCTTGAAACTCTTCAGCAGACTCTTCAGTAGCTACAACTTGTTCAACAAAAACTTCAGCATAACCCGACAATTTGTAAAACCTTTCCTCGGACTCTTCGCGTGGTCATCACAATGACTTGAGTAAACTTCAAAATCCTAAGGATAGTCTCCAGCTTCGAAAGGAAATTAAATCGTATCAGCACTCAATGAAAGATTGAAACGAAATTGAAACGATTAAAAAAAATGATTGATTAACTAACAGAGAAAACGAACATACCTCAATGGAAGCCACGTAAAGGCCAGGATTAATAAAGAAAAGATTATCCCAACCATCATAGGCCTCAACTCGCGCATCATTAGCTGCAATCAAGTCGGCGTAGTAATTCCAAGCTGTCACCAAACCGACAAACTTATCAGGGAGATGACGTTTCTGAAATAATCATATCTAATAGATAGATAAATATTTTTCTAAGTATAACAATTTCAGTACAAACATCTATCTATTAGATGATACATATAAAAATATCATTGATTATCTTATTTTAAAGTTGGTAAATGTAGCTTTAAGAAATTCTCTCTACTATTTCACAAATAAAGAGTTTTCTTAAGACCAAAAGAGATTGGATTTTTTGTGTTTTTGTTACTTTTTCATAGATTAATGTTGTTAACCACCATCTAAAATGGTAATCTTGGCAAAAATATCATTATTTGTCTAGAAATTAATCAAATTTTGAGTCCAATCTCTATAAGATAGACATCATGTATAAGCCTAATACATGACCTAATTTTCTTGATTATTAATATCATTTTTTTTCATAAGATTAAAATTTTATTCATAACAAAGTTGGTTTACAACACAGATTATTAATATCATTTATCGACTTACTGTTAACACTGAAAATATAAAATTATATTATTTCATATATTTACGAATATGACGTTGATTTTTTTTTATTTTTAGAAAGAAAAGTTTTTAAATTATAATTTTGTAGAGAATACATTGGATATATCTATTATTGTGATTTACTTTGTTCCTAAATCAATCCAATGGTTCGTTAATGCTAATATCGAATACCAAGATTACATCACATATAATAGTTCTATTATACCTTTACAATCTCTTAATAATTGGACACTTTTATGATTTTATCACAAATATCTATCGAGTCATCCTCACTCGGATCAAGTTATCTATTGATCCATAGTTTTCCAAATAATAATAAAAAGTCAGCTATTGATACACAATTTAATCTCAAACATATATACATTTAAACTCATATATTAAAATTACCTCGCCATATAATCTTACTAGGTTCGGACCCGCACGTACGTGCGGGTCATTTTTACATAAAGTTTTTAAATTAATACAAAAATTTATTCTAAACTAATACAAAAATTTCCAACAGTTTGTTTAGGGATGTTAAATCAAATTTGGATTCGATCCTGAATGTTCATGCGAAATTATATTCGTCAATATTTTATAGGTTTACCATGAAATTTGGATCGCATGACAACAGATTCAAATCTAATGTGAACCAAATTAGTAATCAATTAGATTTTTATTAAATCCATAAACTATCAACCGGATTAAAACTACCAAAAATTAAAAGTTTCCAATCATATGACCCAAATTGTCAAGTTGGTCAAACACATTGCCATAGACCTGTCTCATAATGAATTTATATTTTTTTTACCCGTAGTTAAATTTTTATTAAGCCCGTAAATTATCAAATTTATATAATCAGTAAAAATGATAAAACCCTATAAACTATCAAATCAAATTTTTTAAATTAGTAAAAGATGATACAAACCATCAACCAAATAACCTAACAAACCGGTTGGTTCTGGTTCAATAATTATTCTTTCAGACATATTTTAGGAATTTTCATATTTTTTTAACATAACATAATTCATTCCAAAACATAACATGTTAAAAGTACAATATTATTATTTAATTAAGTATATTGTATATTTGTATTCGTCGTAAATCTATACCCAAGTAAATAAATTTTTCACATTTATTAAAAACGAATTAAATTGCATATATGAAATATTTTTTAAAATGTGTATATATTTTACAACCACCAAACCCAAAATTACAAATTAAACCGTAATTTGGAAATTAGTTTAGGTTAGACATTACATATAAAAATTGTGTAGATAATAATTATGTTTAAGAGACAGAGTTAGACCATTTAATGGCATTAAGCGATATGGGCCATTTCCTTCATAGGCCCATTGTTAGATAAGATTTCCAATTACGATTAGATATTGCGTGTTACAAACGTTCCTTTTGACTTTTGAGTCATCATCACCATGCCGAGAAGAATCATTTTCTCTCACCTCGGATTCCTAGCCGCCGATGTCATCGATGTTTCAGTTCGTTAATCGATAGTCTCCCACCACCATCGGCTTCTATCTAGCCACCATCACCAGACCCGTCGGCTTCTATCTTTCCACGATTACCAGTCCCTAATCGATCAACCATTTGAGCTTCTTCATTCATTATACTTGTACACTTCAGCTCCATATCAGGTTTTTCCATAGTTAATCAACTCTTTGTTCATTTCCCAACCATTTTAGTTTTCAGATCTTGGCTAGGGACTGTATAGAGTCTGGATTAAGATGTAATTCACGAAGTTTACTTCATCACATACACATGCCATAGATTTAGGAGGATAGTTAAAAAAATTCTTGTTAATCCAAGTTTATGAGATACATGCTTTGACATAAAAATAATGTGCCCAGAAACTCTTTGTCTAGACTGGACATCTTCAAATTATCTTAAAATATCTAATTTCCCTTTTCAATTTGGACAGGAAAATAGATATGCCCATCTGAACTGAATCCATGACACGCAATAATTTAATGCTTTACTAAAAAGTATTTCTTTCATCTATTGAACCATACAGCTTACCCATTTCAATTCTTGTAAACAAAACATATTAGAACAAACCAAAAATTTTGTATAGTTTTTTTCTTACACGAAGCAAAGTGAAAACAAATATTTTGACAGGTTCTATACAATTATAAAATATTGAAATAAAAATTAGATTCTTCTTAACATGATTTATTTAAAACAAAATTAGAGTATTGTAGATGAAGATATAAATAAATCCTTACCATTTATTGATTGTTTGAATATCCTTTGATTTATAGACTTATCAATTGCTCGAGATGGTTTTGTATTTTACTTTTCAGCTGCAAAATTGTTAGGATCACAAATTAGAAAACTTAATATTGATGTAAAACATACGAAAAAGAAATATTAATAGCTTATCTCTACTATATTCTTAAAGACGTACATATTCATATCCAATATGCTTAATGAATTGCTTCCATGATTGAAGGATCTTGGTTTGGATGCTTGGGTTCGCTAACTTGTTTTCAAGAGCATAAGGTCGTTAAGGTATGTGAATCCATCAATTTTTTTTTTTTTTTTAATCGATGTTTTTGAGTGAAGGAAATTAGAACGGTTATCTAAAAAGGTAGAACCCGGGATGCTATATTTATATACAAAAGTTTGTACACATTGTTTAAGTTGACGATATTTAGTTTCTGTTCTAAAGATATTCTCCCATAAATTCGAATATCTTAATTTCCTATTCTATTTAATGTGTAGAAAAAAATTGAATCATTATTCTGATATTTTTCTCGATTTGATAGGATTATATTCCATATTTGTGTTTGACAAAAAAAAAATGGTATTTGTAGTTATATTTAAATGTTATTTGCTAAAATATCAATAATATGAGATTTCAATCCTACGTAAACTAATCCCCATATTACGGTTTGTGATTAATGTTCCCTGTTAATAGTTATTGTAGTTACTAATTATTAGGGATACTGATTTGGTTGTGATATTGATGTAAATATATAGTAGGATGTTTAGGCTGATTCGTTGATTTGGGTGATGATTGAGTCCGATTAAATAGCAGCTATTGATTGTAGTTTAATTGTTTCGTATTATATGGAATGAGATTGATATTGATGATAGTTTAGGTAATTCGCTTTTTTATAGGAATTTTAATTCAATCATATATTCCTTAACTAACATTATCTTTCTGTTTCTGGTTGGTTTAAATTAATCCTTTTGTTTTTTTCTTTTGCAGGCAACCGACGTGATTGGATAAGGGAATATATATTCGACAGTCAATCTAGCAAAACAGGATCCAAATATGTTTAAACCGGGTTGGTTAGGATCCGCGTCCCATATCCAATATAATGACTTCGTTGCCCTTAAATTTCTTTTTTTTCTCTTCTTCCTTTTTTTCTTGCGTAGGGGCAATATGTGGAATTTTTGGAAAAAGTTTTTTTTTTCTCTTCTTTTGTACTTCCGATTTAATAGTATAGATATAGAAACAGTTCATTTCATTAATATATATATATATTGATATATATATATATATATATGGTACTGAAGTATATAAAACACTTGATATTTATATGAAATTACCTGAAATATACACCGACAAACAATGCCCAACTAATCAATGTCTAAAACCAACCAGAAATAAAAATCAATGTAAAACTAAACCAAACTGAGACTAAATCTAACCAAACTAAGTTCATATAAATTTTTATAAAACTGAATTAATCAGAACCAAACTCAAACCAAACCGAAAGTAAACCAAAATCTCAAACTCATAGTCTCATATTAAGCACAAACAAATTTGGGCTCAGGCCATAATGAGCTTTAAAATGGCCCATGATAAGTTAGAACAAAAGACAAGTAGACTCAAAAATGCCACCATCATCAATTCAAATAAAGCAAAAGAGAAGAAAGTAGCACAATGGAAAACAAAAACACACACAAAACTGGAAAAAGGCAAAACAATAAAAACAAATGATGGAAAAAGAATTAAAATCCTTTATATTTTCCAATAACGAAAATGGAAGTCTTACTCAACAAAGCACTTCTTTTATACTAACCGTTTTGACGTGTTAAGTGGGCCTTATTACAAAAAAGACTTCGTGTTACCATTACCATCGTGGTCCTCTTACTACTATTCTTCTTAATCTCTCTCTCTCTTTCTCTCGCTCTCTTCTTCTTCCACAATCATGTCTTCTTGCGTCACCGGAACAGAGGCGGCGTTACGAGCAGCTGCATGTAGAGACGGCGACGCAGCGGCACATCTAAAGCTATTAGCCGTCTTCGTCATCTTCTTGACAAGCGTTTTAGGTGTTTGGGGACCTGTTTTACTCGCTAGATACTTTCACGGGAAGCCTCTCTACGACAAAGCGATTCTTGTGATCAAGTGTTTCGCCGCCGGCGTGATTCTCTCCACGTCGCTAGTCCACGTGTTACCTGAAGCCTTCGAGGCCCTCGCTGACTGCCAAGTGTCCTCTCGTCATCCTTGGAGGGATTTTCCTTTCGCTGGTTTGGTTACTATGATCGGAGCTATAACGGCGTTGTTGGTTGATTTAACGGCGAGTGAACATATGGGACACGGTGGTGGTGGTGGTGGCGGCGGCGGAGGGATGGAGTATATGCCGGTTGGTAAGGCGGTTGGGGGGATAGAGATGAGAGAAGGAAAGTTTGGGGCTGATTTGGAAATACAAGAAAATAGTGAGGAGGAGATTGTGAAGATGAAACAAAGATTAGTGTCACAAGTTCTTGAAATTGGGATTATATTTCATTCGGTTATAATTGGAGTAACTATGGGAATGTCACAAAATAAGTGTACCATTAGACCTTTGATTGCTGCACTTTCGTTTCATCAGATTTTTGAAGGTTTAGGTCTTGGTGGTTGCATCGCTCAGGTTAGTTTCTAATTTTGCATTCTACTTTTTTTCTTTGGTAAACTAATTAATGCAAAATTAATTGAGTTGAAATTGTTAGGGGAGAATAATAAATATATTGGAGAAAAAAACAGATGTATGTGACAGTTCTGACTTTTAAAATAATAATTTTAAAAAATACCATGAAGAAGTAGACTTAGATGTTGACATTTTTGCATATCATACAATGTTGACATCCTAGTAATAGATGTCATCATTTCGGTTTATCCGGTGTAAAATGAAACCATACCAAAAAAATTGTGATCGGAGAACAAAAACAATATAACGTACATATGTGAGTTTGATGGATAGTTTGATTATAGGTTGTTTATATATATAACTTAGGATTGATGAATGGTATTGTTTGATGGTCAGGCTGGCTTTAAGGCAGGGACAGTGGTGTACATGTGCTTGATGTTCGCGGTAACAACGCCTCTCGGGATTGTACTAGGGATGGTGATTTTCTCATTGACCGGGTACGATGATCAGAACCCAAACGCATTGATAATGGAAGGTTTATTGGGATCACTATCTTCAGGGATTCTAATATACATGGCCTTAGTTGATCTTATTGCACTGGATTTCTTCCATAACAAGATGCTTACATCGCCCGGTGAATCGAGTTCTCGGCTGAAGAAGTTATGTTTTGTCGCTTTGGTTTTGGGTTCTGCCTCTATGTCACTGCTTGCTCTTTGGGCTTAGAACAAGATAGAGAGGTTTGTATACTAATTTGGCTTCAGGAAATATTATGAATATCCAAAATCTGTTTTTAACATATTGTAATTGATCTTTTATAAATATATCTAATTACAGATTTATCATTTCTTGATTTTTCATTCATTAACTGCAAAGTATATTTACATATTAAAACTTCTCTGCTAAAACAACTGAAAGTGAAGTTAGATCTCTTTCTGTACTGTACTACTACAACTACTACTACTACTAGACTGTATTGATCTTTATGTTAAAAGCTAAGTATGTTACTGCATTAGACGTAGTAAACCATTCCAACTTCAAGCAGAGAAGTATGAGGAACATTAAGCACAACATCTGTTCCTCTGCAGTTTGTGCTCATAAACGCAAACACAACATTGACAGCTAGTTTCTTCAACAGCGACGAGGATTGTTTCGCCTTTGCGTACGAGTGTCCG
Organism: Camelina sativa; assembly: GCF_000633955.1. Taxonomy (NCBI): domain Eukaryota; kingdom Viridiplantae; phylum Streptophyta; class Magnoliopsida; order Brassicales; family Brassicaceae; genus Camelina; species Camelina sativa. Next base: position 12,395,386 of record NC_025689.1, read on the forward strand.
AGTATATACGCTACTCCAGCTTCTTTAGCTTCCATTATCTCCATGCATTCCTCTTTCTTTCTCCTCGCATTCAACACTTCTTCTTCTTCTTCGGTTTCGGTTTCCACAAACTCGATTAAAGCAGAAACTAACCGGCTTTCGAAATCATACATCTCTCTTGGAACATCTCTGTATCCATACCTAACCACACTTCTAAACATCCCATACTCTTTTGGTCCAACTCTGCTTATCACAAACCTCTCTTCTTCTCCTATGTAAGGTACTTGAACTGACTTCACACATACAAACACAAGAATCTTGTGAAACGCAGGCAGGTTCGTCACGAAATGTCCGAACACAGCTGGAACTCCTGTCACAAGATTCGTGTAGACAAGTCCTATTCCTGGAACTCTCACCATTCCGATACTCGGTCCTAGAGAGACTATCCGGTCCATCGAGACCTTGTTCTCAACGTCGAACTCGTGTTTCTTTGTAGTTCCGTAGTTCCAAATGTACATAACCGCCATGAATGTTAAGGAGAGAAGAATAGGTATCCAACCACCTTCAGGTATTTTGTAGACGCATGCCGAGAAGTAGAGAAGCTCAATGGAACCGAAGAAGGCCAAGAAAGCAAGAACTGTAATGACTCTTTGCTTCCATACAATAGTCATCACTAAAGTCATCAAACATGTAGTCACAAGCATCACAGAGGTCACAGCAAGTCCTGCAGACACAAAAGTGATTAGAAACTGGACTATTAACTTTAGAAGTTTAAGTTAATGATCATGGTCTTTACCATATGCGTGACCCATCATGTTAGTGTCTCTTAACCCGATTGTGACAGCCAAGCAAAGGCACATAAGCATCCAGTTAACTTCAGGGATATATATTTGTCCATGTATTTTGCTTGAAGTGTGAATGATCTTGACACGAGGAAAGCAATCAAGCGCACAGCATTGACTTATGATCGAAAACGTTGCTGATATAACAGCTTGGCTTCCAACTACTGCTGCAAATGTAGCCACTATGAACACTGGCCAGAACACAGGCTCTACAAAACAAACTTATCTGAGTTAAAGATCCCATTCAAAGTCTAAAATTGATCTCATACTATACGGTTTAACAATTTTACCAGGTATCGCTTTGTAGAAGCTTTGCTGAATATCTTCATGATGCTTAGAGAGAAACGCAGCCTCTCCCATGTATGCAAGAATCAAACATGGGTATACAAAGAACGAGAAAGCCACCTATATTTCCATTTTAGGCAGCATTTGAGTTAACTAACAGAGGAATCTTTTCTTATCATATATTGTAAAGTTCAAGGTCTTACCTTTATGGACAGAGAAGAGAAGTGACCTAAGTCAGCAAACATAGTCTCAACACCTAAGGGAAGAGAATAAAAGACAATATAAGAATAAAGAGACATATAACTTTGATAAATGTTATTAACATATAATTTTTATGTACCAGTGATTGAAAGAACAACTCCTCCAAGTGAAACCCATCCTTCTACACCGGTGCTTCTAAGGAACTTATACATGTAAACAGGCGAAAGCGCAGAGACTATACGCGGGTTCCATTTTATAGTGTTGTAAACTCCAATACAGCTGATGGAGAGAAGCCAAGCAGTGGAAATAGGAGCGAAGATGAAGGCTACTCTATGCGTACCATAACGCTGGACTGAGAATATCGCCACCAAGATGATACAAGCGATGATGACAACATAATCTGGAACAAGAGAAACAAAACTAGACATTTAGCCATTAATTTAGTATATATTGTCAAGGTAAGCAAGCAGATTCAGACATACTCTCGTGAAGGTTAGGAATCTTGAGCTTGACTCCAGAAACAGCTGAAAGAACTGCAAGAAAAAAAACAAAAATGTTAGAAAGCAGTATTGATCTGTCTTTGAGGTAGTTCTTTAGATATGCACCTGAGATTGTTGGAGTGAGGACACTATCACCAATGGCCATACATGTCCCTAAAAGCACAAAGATCAGCAAAAACTTTTGAGACTTGGGATGTTTCTCAAAGAATGATTTAACCGCTGCGCTCTGTCGAGTCACTCCAGGGCTTCCCGTTGCATATGTTGATAGTTTCTCATCCATTTCTTGATGATTTGGTAATATACTTAACTTAGCATATCTGCAAAGAAGCGAGTACAACGCAAATGTCCCACCTTCAAAACAAACGCGATTGAATCAATATTCTAAAACATATATAGAAATTTCATAAAACAAAGGGTTAAAACTTTTACATACCTTCTCCATTGTCATCTGCTGATAGAACGATGAAAACGTATTTGAAGAGAGCAATGAGTGTGAATGTCCAGAAGATGAAAGAGAAGACTCCAAAGATCTCTTCATCGTTTTCATGGAGGCTTAGTTTCCCAGAGAAAGTGGTTTTGTAAACATAGAGAGGCGATGTACTAAGATCTCCATAGATCACTCCAAGGCTCTGGTAAGCCAAAGTGAGAACATTGGCACAAGACACAGTCTTCAAATGCTGAAACATTACAACAATAGATTTATTATGTATACAGAAGATAACTTAATTGAGCCTTCAACCCAAAACCCCCCATTAAGTATGACCTAAATTTAACCTAATTACCCAAAAAAAAAAAAAAAAAACTTTTAACCCTTTAAGTGTGTTCTGTTTCAATAGGTGTCAACTAGAAAACCAAAACAGTCCAATAAAAAAAATTTGGACTTTTTCTTATCCAACTCATTTTATTTCCTTATAAATACAGACTTTTAAATATAAAATCAAATCTCCTATCAAGTTACAATTTACACTAATAATTAGAAGTCTCTCAATTTTAACAAGTTATCTAATTTCACCAAACATGAAAAGCGTTCACGTCTGTTTTTGTTTCCGGTAAATTGAAAAGTTCAATATGGTTTTTAAGCAGGACCTACCAGTCCTAATTGCGTAAACAATCCAAAATTCATAAAAATGAAGCAAACAAAATAAAAAACAGAGCAAATATTTAAAAATATTTTTTTTTTTTTAAAACCCTTAAGCTTCCGATAGGAAAATTCAATTTCGACCACATAAATTCTCTGATTAAATCGCATTGTTATCAAAAATCATAAACCCATAAGAAAAAAACTTGTCTTTAAGTAAAAAAAACAGAGTAGAGAGACAGAACATGAAAAACAGAGGAAACTTTTGGGAAGTGAAAAATAATAACTGACCTGTTGAGAAAGACCCTGTTCGACTAGAGATGGTGATTGGGTCATGGCCTCCTTGTAAACAAAACAAAACAAAAACTGCTATGTTCAGTTTAGTTTCTGTGTGTGAGAGAGAGAGAGAGAGAGAGAGAGAGAGAGAGATTGGATTGGATTGAAAGAAACAGAGAGAATATAATAATGTGAAGAGAGAGAGAGAAGTTGGGAAGTAGGAGAAGAAAAGAAAGAGAAGCAGAGAGAGAGAGAGGGAAGTGAGGAAAGAGAGAATGGTGCAAAGAAGAAACTTTGCAGGTTTCTCATTTATTGCTTTGTTCTTTCTCCTTTTTTTTCGATTTTAAGTTTCACTTTATTTTTTTATATTTTTTTTAACTATTGAGAAAAATATTTGATATAGTTATGTTCTTGAAAGTAAAATAAATGCTTGAGAGAAACAAATAACTATGTTTTACAGTTTAATTTTAACAATTTTTCTGAGAGTTCTTTTTTTTTGTTGATAAAGTAAAAAAATGATTATTTATTTTATATATCTAGATGTGATGATAATTGTTCTTTTAAAATTACAAAAACTAAACAGTAAGAACAGATTAATAAACATAACAAAAAAATGGTGTTTATGTATAATTGACATGTTTTGTATTGTTCTGTTTCATTACTCTTGTAGTTGACAACAAAAAAAGAAAAGAAAAGTATGTACAGCATACTTAAGTTGAATAGTAAATTTTTCTTGAATGATATAGATATAGATATAGTATACTATAACTGCATCACCTACCTATGTAACAAGACAACTAATCATGGGCTGTAATATTTGTTATTTAGCACTATTTAATCTTCTTCTTTTGTGGGTAAATTAATTTAGCACTATTTATTTATGATTAGCAGCAGTACTGTTTAAACGTGATAGTACTTTATCCACAAAAATGGGCTATTTTATGCAAATTTACAAAGCATAGATAGAGGTCTAGTATTAGAATATGATTTGTGTTCATTGCATTGGTTGAGTGGTTTTAATTAGACACAAAGTAAAATATCGAAATGGTGAACAAAATATTGGGAAGAGTTTTTAAGTCAGCTAGCGTAAATGATGAATATTTTAAGTGAAGAAGCAAGCATACGATATTAAATTGCGATTCTATATCAGTCAAGAATTGGGTAAGAAACAAAGGTCAGTAGTACTCAGTACCCTTACTTCTACGGAAGACTAATTACAAGAACCATTAATTTTAAGTATCTCATATGAAAATAGAGATAAGTTCCTAAAATATTGTTACATAAAAATATTGTTACTTTTATGTTAATTTTATGTCGTCGACATAAAATTTACTCTCTGTTTCATAAAAGATATTAGGTTAGAGATTTTTTTTTGTTTCACAAAAAGTGTCATTTTACATTTTCAATAAGTGTTTTAATGCTAAATTTTATTTTTTACTCTTAAACCCAAAACTATTTTTATTGAATTTAGATCATTAACCACTTATTAAATAGGGACAAACATGTATAATTTAAGCTTTTCTTAATTTGTATGAAATGTATCAAAATGACAATATTTGTGAAACAGAGGGAGTATCTAATTATATTAGTCATACGAATTTTAATTTTATCTAATTTTAACGTAAACTATAATTTAATAGAGTCTATATTGCTTTTTATAATCTCTAACTCGGTTTCAGAATAATTTTTAGTTTGTTTTATTTTTATTTTTATTAATAAAAAAAAAAAATTAATATTTCAGTTAGTTTGGTGCATCATGTTTTCGGTTTTTGTTGGATTAATCAATTTTAAGTGAAATTGTAAATGAAATTTAAGAAAATTCTTTAAAATTAGTAATTTGAGAAACTTCTTTAAAATTAGTAATTTGAGACACTTCTTTAAAAATTAATGTTGAAGTTTTACTTTAATTTTAAACAAGGTTAATTATGGTTTAAATTTACAAGTTTTTTGGATTCCTCTATTTGCTAAGTTTTATTTTGGTGAAAATTAGTTTGATCTATGAAAACAAAATAGTTAATATTTTTATGGTTTGGTACTTTGATTGATCGCATCGTTGTCTTTATATTTTTTTAGGTCATTACTCATTAGTTCTCTGGTATTATGAAATTTGACAAGAAAATAAAATTAGCTTTGTATAATTTTACTGAAAGATCTTTGATCCAAAAGAATATATTACCTAAAGATCTATTAGCGAATCTAAGAAAAGATGTTTAAGCTTTACAAATTCTCACCAGAAAAAAAATTACAGTACTCTTTCTAGAAATTAAATTGATATAAACTTTGAAATATGTATCAATATCACTATATCAGATACTGAATCTATTTTAATTGATAAAGAAAACTATTTATGCTCTCTTACTGAAATAGTTTTAAACTATTATACGAGGATAAAATCGATTTGAATAGTCAAATAAATGAGAAGAAGGAAAGCGATAGATTTCGATTACGGTCCAACTCTCTTTTTTATGTTTAGGGATAACTTATCTATCACTTCACCTACCATTCTTTAATCAAACTAATAGTTTATCATGCATGATCTGATTATTGATTATATTTTGCATAACTACTACATGCGAAAATTAGTTTAAATGATATTTAAGAGCTCTTATATAAGTAAGCATTTATAACGATATAAAATGTATTTTCTGTTTTTATTTTATTTTAATATTACAAGTTAAAGAGTATATGGTAAATTGAGACGTTATAAAAAAAAATAGAATATGTGAATATGTTAAATTGGTATTGATGTTGTGTAGCTTTACTAAGCTACTTTACTCTTTGCTTTTACCGTAATGGCATCGATGCCTCGAGATACATCCATTTTGGTGCAGCAAAACCTTGGGACCATTATGATAAGAACTAAACCAATGAATATTTTTTTCTTCTTCTTTATAATTTCACTGAAGTTACAATATTAATTAAAGATATCTTTATCAGTACTTTAATGGTAACACCAATAATTCTATATCTTTCGGGTTCCTCATCCAGCTGACAGTAATGTCTGAATCAGAAATACATCATTTAGTAGTATTTTAAATTTTGCATAGACAAGTCAAGATATTATCGGCAGCTTCCATTATTTGCATAACGCACGTCCTCAAAAAAATTACTCCTACATCTATACTAAAGGAAAGCATTTTTAACAAAGAGACATAGGATTAGAGATTATTACAATAAAATGTCACTCAAATTAAAATAAGGATATGTAATTCTTGAAGCCAAACAGATTGATATTAATTGGAACCAAACAGATTGATAGTCCTTAGTTGTGTAATAGCCAAACAAAAATTAAATGATGTTAATACATATAAATCGGGTGTAATTAAATCATACTATAAAAAATAGAATGATTTATTAGATTAGGAAAAACAGAATAAAATCAGCATCCCTAAAAATTACAAACTACCTTAATTAATATCTAAATAATTAAATTCAAATCATTAGTCTTCAAATCTTGAATAAGGAAATAATCCAAACGTGATTAATATCTTTCTTAGCCGAAAATAATATAGTTATATAAAAAACACAACATAAGGAAATTATAATAAATTCAAAATCTCATATATTTAATATCTACTATAACTACAAGATCACAATACTAAATATATTCTTTTTATCATCGATAATTCAAATTGCAACATTTAAGATATGTGAAATTCATGTATTCTTTCCAAATCAGTATAATTTGCAAACTAATAACAAGGTAATATTACCAAATTATGAGAAAACCTGTGTTTTTCAAACAAATTTTCATATTTATATTAATAATATATTTTAGATAATACTCATAATCTTAGGAGAATTCATTAGTGAAACTAAATGTTAAGTAATAACAAGATTGTAAAAATATTTATTCTTATCAAAACTAAAAAAAATATCTATGAATCGGCCAAATTTTTTTTTGTATAAATATTGGAGTAATCATCTTCAATTCAAAAAAAAACTCTCAAATCTCTTTTACTCCCAAACAGAAACTTATTTTCAAAGGAAAGAGAACTTTGATTTACTACAAAATATCAAATCGAAAAAATAAAACAGGATGTTCTTTATTTTGTTTCTTTGTTAAAACATTTTTTTTCCAGTTTAATCTCTCTTTTAGTATATAATTGTCTGTTCTTTTGACTAATAGCAATGTTTTTAAAACCGGACCAAAGGTGAACCGGAAGTCTTTCGGGTCACTGGGTCAACCGGTCGGACCGGTTGAACTACGGGTCAATTAGTTTATTGGTTTATTTACATTTTATGAATATAACATCTACTTTTCTATAAATATATGAACAAAACATATATAGTTAAGTACTAAACAGCTAAAATTAAACTTTTAAATGATTAGATAATATAACTAAATGATTTTTTTTATAAATAACAATATTTATTTTTTAATTTGGTTTGAGTTTTAAGTGTGATAAAAATAAAATTTTTTAATTTGATATCGACTCGTCGGTCCAACCTGCCGGTTCAACCACCGGTTCACGGATTTTTAGCGGATTTTTCTGGTTTTTTACGGGTTTTTATTTGTCCAGTTTTTAGAAGTAATCCGGACCGGAGTGTCTACCGAGTCGCGGTTGGACCGGTCCGACCGGCCGGCCCGATCCGGGTTTAAAAACATGGACTAATAGCGACGATGTGTTTATGTAGGGCTTGAAGTTCATATTACTGGAGAACCATAAGGTATTGCCTCCAGCTAATACAAGGTCAGAAGTTTAAACTTTATTATTTAGAGAGTATAATAGATGTTAATTTTCACAAAATATTCTAATGGTTATCTAAACTTTCTAAATATAGGTTAAGAACATAAAGGTTGGTGGAATAAGAAGACAATAGATACATGAAGGTACCAAAATATTAATGAATTTAATATTTTTTAGCCACACATGATTTAATAATAATTATATGTATATATATGTTTGCAGGCGGTAAGAAAAACAAATGTTGTTACTACATATGATGTGAAAGAGAAACATGAAGAAGTTATTGATTCTAATCAATTTCACTAATTGATTGTGTTTAGATCAATGTTTTTAAATGCTTGGGGCTTTAGCATAACCCAGACCGGGATACCTTCTGATTCACAGTTAAACCAGTTCGACCGGCCGGTCCGGTCCGGATTTCAAAACATTGGTTTAGATTTTATATATAGAGGAAAACATGTAATTATATACTAAATTTGTTTATATATCCCCATATATAGTGTAGGTATATATATGTGTGGTATAAAAAAATCAAAATGTTACTAATATATTTTATAAAAAAATTCGAATTGTAAATTCACATTTTCGTTTCTTTTCATTTAATTTGTGTGCTATTTAAATTGGGGCGATCAAACAAAACAAAACATATGGCTATAATTGCCTATCCAAACTGATAGGAACAAGTAATCTTCAATCAAATTTTGGAAAGATAATTATAAATTCAAATAATATAAGGAAATCAAATTTAATTCTACCGCATAAGTAGAACTTATCATACCAACTAAAAAGAAAGAATCCCTCTAATCTTCGTGAACCATATAATGCGATTTTATAGAGTTTCGAATGGATAAATATCTATTTTAGGACAATTATTTCAAAAATTTGGGTACTTTTAAAAATTACAGAGTTTGAGACTATCAAAACAGAAAATAATTTTTTACCCGATCTCTTAAAACATATTTTATAGATCATTAGTGTCACAAATTATGTTTGTAAACAACTTCTATCAAGTTTGGACAAATAACTTGGAGTTATATTTTAATTAATATTTGGTTAATAAAAAAGACATATTTTATAGATTAGAATTTTGTTTTTGAAACGCCTGTTACCCATAGGTTTTGCAAATTCAGCAGTATGAATACAGATATTGCTCATGTTGTTTTTAGAGAACCGGTTTTCTAAGAGTAAAAAATAGCAAAATCGTTACAAGGTAGGCCTATCAATGTGGGTTCCCCCAGCTAGACAATTTAGGTAATCCAATTTGGTTAATCTTTATAACCGATCACTTCGGTTCGCATTTGATTTGGATGCATCGTCGTGTCGATCCAAATGTTATTGTGAAATCAGTTTTGATCCAAAACCACAATTCTCAGATAGAAAAAACATGATATGTATGGGACATGACGAATTTTTCTGTCCAGAAATAAACATATTATTTTTGCTTATTTTTTAACTGTAGTTGTTTCTACTAATAACAAAACAGATCTGATCCTACTTTTTGACTAAAACAAATAGAATGTTGTACTGATATGAGTTTAGATTATAAATATTAATAATATTTGTTAAAAATATGTTTATAAACATAATTTCACACATACATAATATATTGTAGACCTGATAAATAACATTAATTCTTGAAATCAATCCCGCACGTACGCGCGGGTCCGAATCTAGTAAACATATAAAGATAAGCACAACTATTTTTTAATCAACGAGAATTTGATAATCAGAGGGTAGTTTATGGTTACATAAAATAGTAATCTTGCTTTACTTCTAACTTTTAAATCTCACCAAAATTCAACACCACGCATAAAGTGAGTAAATTGTTTAGTAAAAAAAATCTCACGCGAAGTTCGTGTGAAATCAGAAAGCAAACCTAACTCTGTCTTAACTCTCAAAAATGCAGCTTGTTTTTCAAATTAAGGTTTTAAAGCCTTACTTAAACGTGTGGTTAAACATATAGTATTAACAACCCATTTGAATGATGAAGCTAATTAAGCCACGTCACTTTATAATTGGGTCATATATATTAATTACAGAACTTCAATTCGTTTGGTTCACTTACCTGGTAAATCTCCATTGGTCCTTGAATCAAGATACTTAAAATAGACAGTTTGTTTTAAGATTTATTTTTTTTTCTCAACCGAAGAAAATTATAAGTCTTGATCGAGTTTTGACTGAACTAGCTTGTCTGTATTTATCATGTAAAGAAAAGTCGTGGAAACATATTCTCAGACATAACTTTTCCTCGACAATTAATTTTAAGAACGTGACGTAAATGTCAAACTAGTAGAAAAATCTTACGATGTTTTTTGTGTGTTAAAATTAAAAATGATGTTTCTTTTGTTGGAGTAGAGAAGATAGTTATCGATCAAATGATGTTTCTTTTGTTGGATGATAACGAAACCCGCACAAATAAACGAACGAAGACTTGTAAACAAAATATTGTCGTCATGCAATGCATGCATAAATCATAAATCATAAATGTGTTTAGTCAATATAATGAAATTTAATTTAAATTAGAATTTTCATGAATAAAAGGAGTATCAGAGACAATAAATAGAATAGGGTTTCAAAAATTGGGATGCCTTTTTGTAAATTTAGGAATTTTTCTAAGCTTTATAACTGTCTGTTTTCTTAAATCAGTCGGTAGGAATGATTCCTGATTTAGAAAGGATATTGTTAAGCCTTTTCCTAAAAAGTTTTGTAATAGTTTATGGAAAACAAAGTTTGTTTAGGTATTATTCAGTATATACCAAACGATTTTCTAAAATAGTATAATTTTATGATTACATATTTTACGATTTTCTAAAATAGTATTATTCTTTTATCATAATCCAAAAATAGAATAAAAATGAGATTAAAGATGAAGTCAATTTCTGATTTTTGAAAATAACTTTAGATTTATGTTAGTACATTGTTATTATAGTAATTTTGTCGTGTGCTTAGGTTGACTTAGCGAAAATAATGTTAAGGCGAATAATGTCGAGTCGAGAGGTGAATGAGGCAGAAAGAAGAATGGGAGAGGCCCATTTGGGGATCCACCAAACTCGTCGACTAGTTCTCTCAATATTGGAAGTGTCCCTTCCTCATTAATTAATTTTGCCGTTTTCTCACTTATATCATACTTATCTATCAGTTATCACTCATTTTCTTCATTTCTATTATTTTTCCCATAATTATTTTGAATAATGTCTATTTCAATTGTCTTATTTGTTGTTATTAGTAACCTATATAATATAATATGGTTAGGTCCCATCTTCGGTTTTGAAAGGTACTGAATTTGATACCTTAGATGGCGATATTTTTTAAATAATTTGAATACGAATCCATGGTTACTTTAACTTATTTAGTCAAATTAACTCATTACATATTCATACATAGATATATCAATTTATGTGAAAATATGTCCATGGAAAATTTTGTATACATATAATTATTCCTATATAGAAGCACATTATACAATTGAATTATTTCGTATGTACATAATTACTGCAATTATAATTATAATATTTTAACTCAAAATAAAAAAAAATCTTGGTAAATTTTATTTTAGAAAATGTATAAAACATGAGTAAAGAAGTATAAAATATGAAGGACAAAAGACAAAAAATCCAAAAGAAGAAATATAACATTGCCACTTGAGACCTAACGCTTGCATGCTCTTAAACAAATGATAGAGTACAGTGTGGCCATTACAGATACATAGCTGAGAGGGTTAAATATTATTTCGAAATAATAATTGAGTTTCACATAGCCCTAAATTTAAATATAGAAACCGGGTCTACGAACCTTGTCCATATATCTTAAATGAAACTAATCAAATATCTTCCTATTTATTAAAATAAAAAGATTAATAATATCTTGTAGCCAGTGCGCGATTGATTAGAAATAAATTTTTGTATTATTATAGAAATACTATATATGAAAATGTAAAAAAAATATTTAAATGTTAGATAGAAATATATCACTTTTTCCTCTCCAAGGTCAAAATTGTGTATACAAGAAATCACCCATATATTATGCATGCATATCAACGCAAGACTGTAAAACCGAGGATTAGCTTCTGCACTATATATACCATCTAATCAACCATGTACCCACACTACGACATATGATTGTGGAGAGACAGTGAATTATTAATCTAGCTAGTCCTAGACTAGTTCGATTCCCTATTGAGTCTACACTTAACAACTGTAGTGTTCACATAGTGAAGTAATCCAGTGGTTTTTTGTCCTGCATGGATGTAAATAAAAAAGTTTTGTGACTGATTCACGTACGTCAAATACAGTACAATGTGCTATACTGTCGTATTCGCACAGCTGGTACGAACAAACTTCAATAATTTAGGTTTCACATCAAAAGAAACGTAAGGACATATGCATGCACACGGTTGGGAATAATTTAAGACGATGCAAGTATTATAATATCAGACACTCGTCCCTCTAAAAGCCTCAACAACCAAATCTTCTAAGTGTCTTGTCATCTCGTAGGGTCCATCCGTACCATCTTTTAAATATATATCTCAAAGTACATTGCATGTAAAAGTGGATCGGAATAATACAACCCAAAAACAAAAACAAAAGGCTATCTATTAGAAAAAAGAAAAGAAACATATGGCCAAGAAATTAGAAAGAAAAGAGAAAGAAGAGAAAAAGTTAGATTGCGTGAGCAAAAAGGAAATATGAAATGATTAAATTTTGTAAAGTAAAGTAGAGAGAAAATAAAAAGCAGCAACGTGTCCCTTTGATTTGATCATGTTGAAAGTTGTGTGTATGATGGTTCGAGGAAATTTCTAGATTTTTTAATACCTTGAGTGCACATGGATCTAGTTTACTTCATAGGAAAGGATCGTTGAACACTTTAACAACTAGATTTGAGTTCAATAAAACAAAAGATTTTAGGCAAATAAGGTGTGACTCAATTAGTTTCTTTTAGAACTCTGTATCCAACTATCGCTTATACTCAATAGTCAATAGTAAATAAAGTTGACATAATTATTGCACATTTTTTTTGTTTTTTTGTTAAAAGGCTTTCAATTAATATTAATAGTCGCCTAATGGGCTATTTCCGGATTTAGGCCCATCAAAATTCCCTTAGGGCCTAAACCGGGTACATCAAACCAAACAAAATTTACAGAAAACAGAACCGACTCGGTTTCCTGAACCGGTTCAGAAAATCCTAATCTGCAAATGAAGAACTCATTGCAGCCGCCGTTCAAGATTTGCGGATTCACACCGGATCAGGACCTCCGGTGTGCCTGAACGTCGTGAGTCGAACGGAGATGGTGATCCAGGATCCGTTGCCATTCCGCCACCGTAGAGCCGTGGGCGAGGAGGAAGAAGATGACCGAGCTTACCTTTGTCGAGGAGATCGATGCTTAGCCGTGAGAGAGAAATAGCGGTAGGGAGTAGATCCGCAAACCTTCGACGGTGGCTTAGCTCCGCCTTGCCGCAGACGACCTCCCCCATCGAACAGNGGGCCTAAACCGGGTACATCAAACCAAACAAAATTTACAGAAAACAGAACCGACTCGGTTTCCTGAACCAGTTCAGGAAACCGTAATCTGCAAATGAAGAACTCATTGCAGCCGCCGTTCAAGATTTGCGGATTCACACCGGATCAGGACTTCCGGTGTGCCTGAACGTCGTGAGTCGAACGGAGATGGTGATCCAGGATCCGTTGCCATTCCGCCACCGTAGAGCCGTGGGCGAGGAGGAAGAAGATGACCGAGCTTACCTTTGTCGAGGAGATCGATGCTTAGCCGTGAGAGAGAAATAGCGGTAGGGAGTAGATCCGCAAACCTTCGACGGTGGCTTAGCTCCGCCTTGCCGCAGACAACCTCCCCCATCGAACAGCGGCGCAACAAAACCTCTAGAATCTCCGGCATGCAGATCTAACCGCCGTTCTCACTCGTACCTCGCCGTGGATCTCCTTCTTCTGCACCGCGTCGCTACACCGGCGGTGGAGCTCTCACCAACAGTGTCGCGCAGAAGCTTCTCCTCTCCACTTCTCCCTTGATTCTGATCTGAGAAAGTTGCCTAGTTGATGCGCCGGTTCACGGATGAAGCACCATGAGCCACAGGGTTCTCTTTGTCGCCGGAATCAACGGAGGACCCGACCGGCGTCTGTAAAAGAGAAAGATAAGTCTCCGTCTGATCTCAACATTGAAGAATTAAGAGGACTAAATATATCAAATATAGTGAAAGCGAACTTGTAGAATTTGTTGGAAAAAAAAACAAAAAAACAATATGCACAAGACAATCAAAAGGCTACAAGGTGAAAAATCAGCATCATCCATTGATAGGTTCTTAAGTCGGTGGATCCAGTTGACTGAAAAATCCCACATACACAATCTTCCAAGTAAACCAGGGTAGGGCCAGTCAACTACTGTGACACATGACCCAACCTGAATCGTAATTTGTCCATTTGTAACACAACGAGTAAATGAATGAAAGACCACAAAGAGTAGGGGTCTTATCCAAATCTAAATACACAGTGGAACTGGAACATAATTCCAAGTTTTTAACATTTGATTTAACTAACCATATAACTTGGGAAGTAATGGGAAGTACACTGTTTAGTCCAAGTTAGCTAAATTTCGGAAACAGTTCTGAGGAACAGCTTGTTAGAATATGATGTGAAACGACTTGTTTGAAAAGAAAGCACACGAAATCATCCACTGCATATATAAACTTGTAAAAATCAAAATGGAACCACTTCTGATTCCAAACTGTTTCCCAAAAAAAATCATGAGAGCTTTAAAATATACTCTTTTTTCTTTTCTTTCTTTTCCAGATAATGAAAACCCAAACAACCCCCAAATCAATCTCGCAATATGCAAATGTCACCTGTGACACTTTTTTTGTGACACTAACATATATATAGAACTCTCAACACGACTCAAAACATGTATCAGTTTTAAAATAAAAGCCAAGTCTTCCCTCGATGCATGCATCTTAAGTCGACGGAACAGACTCACTCCGTTTTCTTTTCTTCAACAGCTTCACTCTTTTTGTTTTCCTCCTTCTCCTCTGTTTTCTCCACTGCTTTCTCTTTAGTTTCTTTCTCTTCCACTGTTAATTTCTCAAGAAGACCAGCAGCGTCAGAAGCGTCTTTGCTCTCTTCTTTCTCTTCTTCAGATTCAGCTACTTCCTTGAACTTTTGCATAAATGCTTTGCAGTCTGATCAGGTAAACAAGACTTGATTATTTAACTCAACTCTACTCTAACTATGACAGCATCAACAGCGTTGCAAAATACACAAACAAAACATCACATGAAACGAGATTCAGACAAACACGTTCCATTGCTACACACAGCTTAATTTCCAAGCTACATGGAGCACTGGACTGCTTTTGTCTATGCAGATCATACACATCAAAAAATGCCTGAATATCTCTAGTTTATTTGCAGCAGTTAAAATACTGTCATCCACCAACGACCTTTTTAAACAGTTTCTGATTGGTAACATTTCAATCATTAAATCTACAAGGAAAATTCAAATCAAAAGCATAACATCTCTAAATTTGCGAAAAGTTTTATATCGACAACTTCCAAAACATGCTGTCATATGGCAATATCACTAAGTTCATGATCAACCAGTGAGCTAAGCCATAAATCTACAAGAACTGCACCCTAAACTCCTGACAAGGATTAAGCAAAACAATGCAAACGCATAAGCAGAAACAAAATGAAGCAAGCAGGTAATCATAAGGTTTAAGCTACTACAAGGTATGGCACACAAAAAAAAAGAGACCATAAGAGCTACTAATAAGCAACAATTAACGAGATCCAATCAACTGAGCCAAAAAAAAAAAAATACAAAATAGAAAATTCAGACTCACTCTCAACTGACGCAAACCGGATGCAGAAAAGCTCATCTTTCAATTCCCCATCAGAGAAATCACGAGCGTGCCATACACAAGACTTATCATTCCCAGCGTGTTCCTGAACACTCATGCCCGATGTAACTGCATACAGTTCCCAAAAAAAACAACGATCAAAATGAATATATTACAACAAATACAGATCCAGAATCAAATTAACACCAAGCGTAGACAAAAATCTTACCTAGATGATTAGCACAGATCTTGAGAGTTTTCGATTGCCTCATAACGAGACGAATCTTTCCAGACTCTCTGTGTTTTAAGAACTTAACAGTACCAGCTCCTCTCTCCTTCCACTGACTCCCATCTTTATCGAACCGATACATTTTCGATTTCCTACAGATTCGTACACAAAACCCCAATCAATCAACTATCAAATCTTAAACCCTAGAACTCGAGTAACTAACTAACTACTACGGAAACGATCAGATCCACTACAATTCAGTCCAAATAGGGAGATACATACAGATCGAGGAGGGTGTCTTCGTCTTCTTCACCGGTGGTGACAGCTACTTCTTCGAGCCTGACGATCGGAGCAACCTGAGCACCGGTGTCTTCATCTTCGTTGGCTCCTGACTCTTCCTCGTCTCTGTGCTCACGCTCTGGCTCGTTGCTAATAATGCTCGCCATCGTATCGCAAAATCAAAAGCAAGCTTCGCTGTAGTTTGGTTTGGTTCAGTTGTTGGATTGTAGTGTTGTGGAGAGATTGAAGGAGAGGATTTTTGGGGAGATTTGTAGAAAGGCAAATGGGATTTTTTTTACGAGTCCGGTGCTTATAATTTTTGATAGAACCAAATGGGCCACGTTTCCTCCAGATGCTTATTATGGGCCTATTTATTTTTTCTATGATAAATGAGTTATATTCTGATAGAGAATGTTTAGGATCTGAATAAATGTCATGTTTCAACATGATTGATTCATAAGAAGTAAAAACATCATGTATTAAATATAGACAACACTCAACAGGTACCTAATTTTATGCAGTAAAATCGATGAGTCACCACGTTATATCGAAGTTCTTTCAAATTAGAATCTTCACCATACATAAAAAAAAAAAGTAGGAAAATCAAATAAAGAGACTGAGAGAACTATATATATCATATGAAAAATCCCTGTTTTTCAAATTTTAAAAAGGGTCTCTATGAAAAGAAAAGAGAAAAAGAAGGTTCAAATGTTTCGAATCAATTTTAAGAAAAGCAAAAACATACCCTCAAAAGATCAACAAACCGGACTAAGAAAAGATTAAAGAAAAAAGTGTTTGTTTCAGTTCCTTGAAGGAAGGGAAGAGATAGAACCTACGGCTCCACAAGAGTAACTTGTTCCCACTCTCCATCAACTGACTCTTTCCACACCGTCACATTGTTGTTTCCATCAGAGACAGCCAACAAGTTACCAGTCAAAGACCACGAGACTCGCCACACCGGAGTCATAAAGTCCTTCAGAACCTTACCTTCCCATTGCTCATCTTCTTTTCCCACTGTCCATATGATCACTTTACCATCTTGGGAGCCACTAGCTATGGTTGACTTAGGGAGACCCAAGTTCGGTGCCCAAGCCACATCACGGACCCAGTCAGTGTGCTTTTGAAGAGCTGGAAAGCAATCCATTTTCCACGAACCGTTAGAGAGCTTCCACACTTTCACGGTGTTGTCACACCCACCAGAAGCTAGCTTGTAAACCGGATCAAACAAACCTGAGCTCACAAGAGCACCAGGCGCAGTGGCTGGTGCCCAGGTGACCGAAGTAACTCCAACCGGATGCGCTTGGTCGATCCTTGCTGTGTCCCAGCCACCATCAGGACGGCCTGTGAAAACAGAAATGTTTCCATCGGATGACCCGCAAGCCAAGGATAGTCCAAGATCATGAGGAGCCCACGCAATGGAGTTGACTGAAGATTTGTGGTCTGTGAAAACATGAGCTTGGGTCCACTGGTTTTGGTTGCCTTCTTTCCAGAGTATGACTTGACCATCATAGGAGCATGAAGCTAGGATTGATCCAAACTTTGGATGTGCCCACGCGACCTCCCAAACAGGACCACGGTGGCCAGTTAATGTAGCTAGTGGCTGCGATCCACCGTTGTTGGTAACGCCGGTTATCTTGATGGTGCAGTCAGATGAGGCAGTTGCGATTCGCTTTCCATAGTAATCCATTTGCACATCATGGACAATGTCCTCATGACCCGTTTCAATCTTCTGACCTGGCATGTTTCCAATATGATTTTCCCTGCAAAAAGAAGTAAAAATAGCAAAACAGTTGAATGAGAACATCTGTGTGGTACAACACACATAAGCAGAATTAGCCTGTAAAAACACAGCTCATGGAAGACAAGCAGACATCACTAACTCTAAAGCTTCCCAAATGTCTCACTTCAAATAGTTAAAAACAATGCAAAAAGCTCATAGGCTATATGACACATATCTATAGGATACATAAGTAAGACAATACTATAATTCACTTGTAAAGAAAAACAGATCTGCTAAAAGAGAAATCTATAAACTAAGTGTTTATCAAACTTGTTCCACCAGGAAACTATACAGAGATGATAAGCTAGGGAACAAAAAACCGAATTTGTCGATCCGTAAGGCTTTCAATCTCAGTGAAGTATCACGTGTGTTGAGTAAACAGACGATAAACAGAAATTCTCAGTAAACACATGTAATCGAATTATATACAAAATCAAGAATAGATCTACGTATAAATTGAACTTTCACATTCGATGCTTAAATCAATTTAAACCTACAGCAACAAATCAACACAAATAATCAAACATTGCAGTGGCAAAATCACACATGAGAATCTATGAGTAGTAGAGATTCTAAGATCGGAACTCGAGGTGACGATGATCCTAAGAGGATAAATTATCTAATCAAACACGATTCAAACACAAAAACCAAAGCTACGATTTCGAATCCGAAGCGAAACATAAGCGGTTTCAAAAACAGAGAGCCAAAATTATGAAACGCGATTCAATTATACGGATCAGGAAGTCGGAATCACAAATACAAAACCGATCAAACGGAGGAATCTCCCGATCGATCACTCTGAAAGAACCCTAGCTTAGATTTGTCGATACAGCTCATAATAACAGAGCGCAATAAGATCAGATTTGTAGAAATAAATCTCAGGGAAGAGATGACGAACCTGAAATCACGACGGATCGAGTGAGCGACGATGCAATGCGAGTCCGAAGAAGAAGAGGATCGACACGGAGAAGGAAAAAGTAATCGGAAGTTTTTTTGTTTTTGTTTCTAGAGTTTTTGTATTACCTGGTTAAGAAAAATATTAGATCTGGCTCAAAATTATCTAAACCGGATTCGAGATTCTAAACCGGATGGGTTAAATAGAAGATCAATCATTTATTTTATAATTCACAAGTCACCTGGCTAATCAAATTCAGCCACATCAGATTATATTTTCTTTTCAATTTTTGAAGAAAATAAAAATTAGTAATACACGATCGTGTGAAATAAATATTTTCTGCATAAAAAAAAGCATCATGTTTTACGAAGAAACGCATAACCTCCTTTTTGTTCATCTGCAATGTTTCCTCCACAAACTGCTTAACAGCTCCACGTTCAAGGTGGTTTACAACCGATCCATCTTCATAAATCCAATTTGACTTGATTCTCTCTTCAATTTTCTCTGTATTTACCTACTCTTCATTGTCTTTTTTTCTTCTGGATTTGCAATTCTCATGCTGGTTGATACTTTTTCTTTTGTTCATATGCATACCTTTTCTCTTGAATTCATATTAATTATGGTTTTTTTTTTAGTTTCAGGTCGAAGATGCCTCTGAATTTTACTCCTCTTAAATCTAAATTCTTTGAAAAAAGAATGGAAGATCAGAGTTCTAATAGCCCGAACATACGTCTTTGGAGATTTCCAAAAAAGGATAAACCAGAAGAATTTTCAGGAATATAATCTTCTCCTTGTTGATGAAAAGGTATGTTCAAGTTCACTTTAGAAGATCTTTTATCAAAAAAAAAAAAAAAAAAAAAAAAAAAAAAAAAAAAAAAAAAAAANCTAATATTTACTATGTTCAACTCTTTAGTTTTTCGGCCAATGAAACAAAAAAAATATTTAATCCATGGTTTTACCATGTCATTACAAACGAAACGATCACGTCACGTTTTGCTGTGTTCTTCTAACTTAATCTAAGTCTCATGTACTAATTTTATAACAACTCTATATGACAAGTTCTTTTGTTTGATTTTGAAATAGGGAAGTAGGATACAATCCAAAACTTAACAGTGCTCTCTCTCTCTCTCTCTCGACGCAGTTATTTGGTAATCAACATCTTTTTTTTTGTGAATTGATATGATCTATGATTATTCCGTGTCTTTCTCTTTATTCAAATCTCTGTTTCTATCAAACTCTGTTGCTGAATTTGATCTATTTGCAATCTCATATAAATGTTAAGTTTTTTTATAATGTGATCTGTTTTATGTAGAGCTATTTTCTGATTGGAGATTATGTTGTTTCCCATGGCGACGAGTTGGGATAATGTTTTCATGCTTCTTGGCCTTTCTCGTCGAATCAGTAGCTTTTGCCTCGGTGAGTGAGGTTCTTATAGTTCGCTTCATTTCTTAGAGTA
Organism: Camelina sativa; assembly: GCF_000633955.1. Lineage (NCBI taxonomy): Eukaryota > Viridiplantae > Streptophyta > Magnoliopsida > Brassicales > Brassicaceae > Camelina > Camelina sativa. The sequence continues at coordinate 12,415,720 of NC_025689.1, forward strand.
CAAAAAATTGGTTGCCTGAGTTTTTCATTCTTAAACGATGTAAAGCATCTTTGTGTCTATATATGTCACCACTCTCTTATAAGTTACATGATTATTTTGTTTGCAAATCTAATGTAAATTCATATCCACATTCTCTTCTAAGTTTTCATTGCAATTTTCTTACCATTCTTTTTCTCTTCAAACAGACAAGTGATAAAATATAAAAAAAATAACCCTTGTGTTTGGCGACTATGTAAGTTTTTTACTTGCATGATTGCATCTCTTTTGGCATTTTAGCCAAAGCTCTTTTTAAGACTTGCGATCAAACCCGGCCAGTAATCAAAAAGCTAGGGATTGTTACTTTTTAACAATCTTTCTCAATATTTATTAATGATTCCATATGTTTTTAGAATCGTCTTAAGAGTTAAGATTGTGTTTACAAACTAAAAACCAAACAAACTATTACTATATTTCTCCGTTGGTTGTGCTTTAAATGAATCGTTCGATTCTATTTTTGTTCTTTAAAGTAATAACATTCGTGAGTTCGTCCGATTAGATGAAACTAAATCCATTATACATTATATGATTAACTACATCCTGATTTTCGTTTTATTCATATATCAGCAAGTGATCGATATCTATAAATCTTATTATAGTTTTGTCCTATACGGAGTACGGGCTTAATACTAGTAGTATTATAAAGCGGTTTGTCCATTTAGCTCAATTATATGGGCTATGACTACTATTATGGGGCTTTGTCGGCCTACTTAATTTCCAAGACCAATATTTGTGTTTTTACTTTTTACCTCTCAGACTATTTTTCACGTATTTTACTTTTGTTAACCGTCTTATTTCTTCAGTTTCACAAATAATGTCATTCTAACTACTTAATTTCCAAGACCAATATTTGTGTTTTTACTTTTTACCTCTTGACTATTTTTCACGTATTTTACTTTTGTTAACCATCTTATTTCTTTAGTTTCACAAATAATGTCATTCTAACATTTTTCATATAAATTAAAAAATAAGTAAATTTCACTTTTATCTTTTACTAATACACTATACAATACTCTTTCTCTAATTACTAAACTGAAATAGTAGAGATAAAAAACGATTTAATCTTAAAAACTGCATTACAAACACAAAACAACATTCTTTGTGAAAAGAAGGAGTAATTTTGTAACTAGTTTTTTTTTACTAAAAACAGAATTTGATACATCCACTAACTCGATCCAAGTTATCTGAACTTCTTGGATAAATATAATAAAATTTTGAATTAGGAAAAATTCCAGAAAAATAAAAATTTGTCACACATTAAATAGAATAGAATAATGCTTTGTGGTAGCCCAAAAGTTTTCTAAGTTAAAAACCTACAATATTTTTTAGTTTTTATATAAAATTTTAAGCTCTTACATCTTCTCAACTATCACTTATAATTTTTTCGTTCCCATTAAAAATCTCAAACTAATTATTGAAAGCATGTAGTTCAGATTATCAACAGTGATTCAACCATTACTAAAGCTTTATTAAGTCAAAATTTATTATTGATGACATGCATTTTCAGTTTATTGGTTTCAAAAATTTACATAATTAAAATTAACTATGGAAAAAGTAAAGATAAAAATCTTAAATTAGCACGCTTAGAGTAAAGGGACTAAAGGTTACCAGAAAGTAGGTTTCGAAAGAGATAACAAAAATGTTCTTTCTATTGCAACGACAAACAACTTCATTTTGGTCTACACAACTAGAAACAAAGATATCACAGCTTGGCAAGCAAAATTTGAAGAAGCAAGGTTCTCAAATTGTGTGGAATTGAGAAGCACTTTACTAGATAGTAATTAGACATCACAGGCTCACAGCTTGATAAGCACTCTCTACTAGATAGTAATTAGTAGTTTTATGAACATATTGTGTGGAACTCTTAATTGTTTTTTTTTTTTTTTTTTTTTTTTTTTTTTTTTTTTTT
>NC_025689.1:12418330-12454692 GCF_000633955.1 Camelina sativa
TTTTTTTTTTTTTTTTTTTTTTTTTTTTTTTTTTTTTTAACACATACCTTTCAATAATACTGGTGACCAAATTAACAAAGGTGCCTCCTATAACGAGTAACACCTACATAAGAAGAGAGAGCAACATCAAACAGGTTTAATGAAAAACACCCAACCAAGTAATTAGAAGCGTGGGAGCTGTAGGAAGAATCCGTTGTTTGAGCGTTAAATGACCAAGATGTAATCTGAGAGTGGTCTTGATATCCTGCAGCAGAAGCGAGGTAGAACGAGAGGTGGCAGTATGGAGTCTGCAGTTGCGTTCACGCCAAATAGCATACATTGAGGCTTGGTGAGCTAATCGCATGATCATTGCTAAATTCTTATCACGGGAAGGATTTTTCAACCATCTTCCCCTAGCCTGAAAGTCCCCCGGTGGAGAGACATGAGCTCGAGTAGTAAAGTATCTCCAAATTTCATCTGCATAGGAGCAATCAAAGAAAAGGTGCTGTCGAGTCTCATCTTGAGTATTGCAAAGGAGACAAACCGCTGGAACTGACAAACCCCATCTCAACAGTTTATCCCGAGTAGTCAATCTATGTCGAGCATTGAGCCAAGCAATGAAGGCATGTTTAGGAATCCTGCCTTTTATCCACACCGAGTCGAACCAGTCCACTCTAGGACCCGCCGGAAATAAATGTGCCCAAGTATCCGAGGTTGAGAAGACATCAGAGGCCTGAGCATCTCCAATTTTCCAAAGGAATCGATCATCAACATCCTCCTGTTGAGAATCAACATGTGGTGGCAGCGGGAGGCAGGCTCTAAGTAACTGAAGAATTGGATTGCGGCTACGACTATTTGATATCCACCACTGTCCATGAACTACCGCGTCTGCAACAACCGCTGATAGAGGCAGTCCTGAAACCTGCGGTCCCGAAGGCCCTGTAAGATCCACTAAAGGACCGAGCGATGTCCAATTATCCGTCCAAAAGTTACATGTAATGCCAGAGCCAATTTCACATACAATAAACTGTCTTGCCAGAGGCCTTAACTTACAGAGTTTACGCCATATCCAACTCCCTGAGCGTGAACCATCTAGATCCCAGAAACAATGCCTACCAATTAAATGTCTCCTCACCCACGAAACCCAAAGAGAACCTCCTTTTGCAAAGATTAACCATATCAGCTTAAGACCAAGGACCTTATTCCAATTAACCAAACGCTTCAAGCCCAAACCTCCACTCTTTTTTGAAGCGCAAACAGACTCCCAACACACTTTAGCACCTCTTGCAGATTCTGTAGATCCCTTCCATAAGAAGGCATTGCACATAGATTCAATATCCTCTAGCACACTGTTCGGTATGATAAAGATAGAGGCCCAAAAGGTGATGGTAGAATATATCACTGACTGGATTAACTGCAATCTCCCAGCAAACGAAAGATGTCTAACAGTCCAAGAGTTAAATCTGGCAGTAATTCTATCCAACAGAGGCTGGTAATCTTGTCTTTTCATCTTCTTTGTAGAGAGTGGAACCCCCAAATATCTGACAGGAAATGATCCTTGAGCCAAACCCGCAGCATTAGCAATGGCCTGATTGTTCATGATATTACCTCCATCCAAAAAAAGAGCAGTCTTATCCTTGTTCACTCCCAGCCCTGATTCAAGTTTAAACTCTTCAAGAATCCCCAAGATACCCTCCAAAGAAGACTGTTGCCCATCAAAGAAAATTAATATATCATCTGCAAAACTGAGATGGGTGATCATCGGGGCTAAACAAAACGGGTGGAGACCAAATTTCTGATCTAAGGCTCCTTTGTCTAGTTTCTTTGAGAGCACATCCATTGCAAGGACAAAGAGGAGAGAAGAGATAGGATCACCCTGTCTTAAGCCTTTTTTATCTGGGAAGAAACCTATAAGTTCACCATTAAACGTAATACTGAAGGATGGGTTTGTGAAACATTCCTTTATCCATCCAATGAATTGAGGGGGCAGGTCGATAGCTTGAAGAACATTCTGTAGAAATTGCCAGTTCAAACTATCATAAGCTTTGGCTAAATCCACCTGTAAACATCCTCTCGTGGTATGACCAGGGACATGGAAGTCATTCACTAACTCAGAGGCAAGGAGGACATTTTCACAGAGCTGCCTACCCTGTACAAACCCCACTTGATTACTCTGAACTGCATCTGAGATAAACAGCTTCAACTTTTGCTTCAATAACCGAGCAATGATCTTGTAGACCGTCGTGCAGCAGGATATAGGCCTGAACAAGGGTATAGTATCTGTTCCTTGAATCTTGGGTATGAGTGTGATGGCCGTTGCGTTGAAGTTTCGCGGAAGATGACCAGAAGAGAAGAAATCCTGAACTGCTTCCACTGTTTCTTGTCCCACTACCTCCCAGGCTTCCCAAAGAAATTCTACAGTGAAACCATCAGGACCTGGTGCTTTCGATTTAGGCATGGTAACAATGGTTCTTCGAATATCACCCAGTGTTGGAACTTGCAGAAGCTGATCCGCTAGAACTGGGATGCACCTGAAGGCAACTAAATCCTTTATTGCATCTACTGACAGAGGGGTAACATCATCGTTCTCTGAACCCAACAGCCTTTGGTAGTAGGCGACTAGAAGATCCTTTATTTGATCCACATTATAAATCCTTTCCTCATCCTCTCCTCGCAAATACTTTATTCCATTTCTGCCTTGGTTAGCCAGAACTGATTTAAAGAAAAAAGCGGTATTTGCATCTCCTTCTTGTAACCACCGAATCCTTGATTTTTGTCTGTAAAAGGACTCCAAAGCATTTGAGAAGAAATTCCACCGCTGACGGGCTACAAATTCCTCCCTGAACAAAGAATCCGATGGTGCACTGAGTAAATCCGCCTGAATTGCTTCCAACTGAGCTAGCGTGTCCTTGGTTCGCTGCTGAATATTACCAAAACCTTCCCTGTTCAACTGTTTGCAAGCAGCCTTTATCTTCTTCATCCTCTGTGCTAACATAAACATCTTAGAGCTCACACAAACTTCTGAGCTCCAAGCTTCAACCATCATATTCTTGAAGCGAGGATGAGTCGACAGGAAGGAGAAGTATTTAAACGCCTTCTTAGAGACTGCTATAAGTGAGGACGTAACCACCAAGACAGGGGAATGATCGGAATCTCCTGGAGGTTCAAAAACAGCCATCGCTTCAGGAAAGATCTCTCTCCAATGGTCATTAACCAAAGCTCTGTCTAGTTTTCGCAACACAGGATCTTCTGGCTGGTTATTCTTCCATGTATAGAATGCTCCCCGACTAGGCATATCTGACAAATCATTCCTTGACAAACAGTCAGAGAACTCCGACATACCTTGCAGAGGCAAAGGATGTTGAACCACCGAGTAGTGTTCAGAAGCTGTTAAAATTTGGTTGAAATCACCCACCACCATCAAAGGAAAGTCCCTTGCTGGGGAGTTCTGAGCAATAATATTAATATCCCCCCAGAGATCACGCCTTTGCACTACTGTATTGTAGCCATATGCGAACACAACCACAAAGGATTCCTTGGTATCTGGAACAAAAACACCGCATAACATAATCTGAGCCGACTTATAATAACAAATGACAGAAACAGAGGGATCCCAAAGCACCCAAATTCTGCCATTCTCCGCATACTGATAATTATAATCACCTCTCCATCCTGGAAAGGTAGCCCGCAAAACTTGATCCGCATTCTCCTCCGAGACATGCGTCTCCAAAAGACATCCAAGAAGAGGCTTATTTTTACATATCCAATTCCTCACAAAACGCTGCCTTGAGAAACTGTTAAGACCTCTTATATTCCAACAAAAAACCTTCGTCATCCTAATACCCAAAAAGTGAAGGTAGAGCTATGCTCTTTAACAGAGATTAGCAGTGACTAACCGGGGAACTACCCCGATTAGACTGTCCAGCCGAGGCAGGATCAACAATGCGATACTTTTCTGGACACGGTTTCATGTCTTTGAAACGGTCTTCTTCCCTCTTTATACTAAACCGCTTCTTAGTCTCCATCTTGGCAAACTTCCTTGCACTCAGTGCCCCTGGATAAGCAATCTGACTAGACCCTATACCTTGAGTCTTTGCATTTGAAGAAAGCCGGGTAGAGTCAGCATTAGCCTTCTTCTTTGAGCTGACTTGAATCCAATTATCTTCCACAGGAGGAACCACTTCCTCTACTACAACACTGGAGGATTTATCTACTACAACACTGGAGGATTTACCTTCTTCACGCTCACTAATCCAAGACTTCACAAGTTCCTGAGTAGTGACTGACATAGTATTATCACTTTTATGCCTCTCAACTTTGTCAACAGGAGGAAGGCTTCGACTCCTTCCTTTAGGTCGCTCTCTGGTTACTGGCTTCATCCTTGAAGCTTTGGTCTCCGGTAAACCATTTGAGGAGACCGCTGGCTTGACCGCTTGCTTGTCTAGAGCATCCTGTGAACCAACAAACTCAGAACCCAGGGAGATTACCTTAACAGGAACTAAAGGAATGCTAGTCTCTGCATTGGCCACTCCTCCAGCAACGAAGCCACCATTACTACCAACACCAAATTTATGCTTCATTAGAGGTTTAGGGCACCGGTTTAGCAAGTGACCAAATCTCCCACAGTTGCAGCACTTCGGAGGAAATCTCGGATAAGAAACGCTGACCTTAACTGAGTTCTTTAACTCATCCCTAACTATAATAGTCGAAGGAGGAGGTTTATCCAAAGGGATTTCAACTTTGACCTTCGTATTACCCAAATAATAAGGATCCAGTCTTGACTTTTCCGTGTGCAGTGGCTCCCCAATTGCACTCGCTATCACACTAATCCCCGAGAACGAATACATTTGAGGAGGAACATTGTGCAGGACCGCCCAAGTCGGAACTGTGGTAAGCTCTTGAGTTTGTAAGGTAGCATCTACAGACCATGGGTATACATTAAAGGCTACATTACCCGCCTGGCAATACCCCACTTGCAGGACCCAGTCTCTGGTTTTAACACACGGAATCAGTATGAGGCAAGAAGTGTCCGATACTTGGCGTATGGTAATATTGCCATACTTTCCCCAAACTGGATTTAGATCTGAGTATATTCTAGATGACAGAGGAATCAACCCGTGAAAGTTAGCCACAATATGACCTTTCCACTGGTCAGCAGTCTTCAACAAAACCGAGGCTGGAGCTTGGACAACTGGAATGCCATCCTCCATAGTTACCGGGGAATCAACTTTTCTCAAATTCCTTAAAGAGGCTTTGAATCGCTCTGCCTGAGTTGGGACGGCAGAGAGAGGAGAAACTTGAGGAACCAAGGGCTGAGGAGCAGAAATCCGAGAGGCATCAGGTACAATTGAAGGAACCGAAGCTTCTAGAGCTTGTGGCTGAGACGGCGAGGGGGAATGAGAAATCTGTAGATCCGGGGGACTCGACATCTTGGCGAGAGATAAAGGAACACCAGAAGAAGAAAGAGAAGAGGGGGGAGAAAGGGGAATGTTCTCGGTGACCGGCGTGAGGCCGATCTCCGGCGGAGATTCGCGAGAGTTCGCCAAATCGCCTAATCGCCTCACTTTTCTCTCAGGCACACTTCTCGAGGTTCGCCTCACTCATATATTAAAAAAAAAATTGAACTCTTAATTGTTGGATTTTAAAGAACTCTCTTTTTTTTTTCTTGCATTTAAGGACTGGTTTTGTCCCACTGAGATGAGATTGAGAGACTCGAATGAGAATAGCTCTAGAAGCTGCAAAAAGCTAAGAAATGTCTCCATGAAGATAGAAGGGCGAGAAGGAATATCAAGGTCAAACTTAAAACCATTGAATTCGGTTATGCCCATCAAAAAGAAGATGCATATTTAGATTAGTTGTTTTTATTAACAAACAATACCATTTATTATCATATTAGGATATAGAAGAATATTCCAAGCTGCTGCTACACTCGTCATTCATGAACAACATCAAGTTTGGGATGTTAATTGTACAAGATGGTCTTATCACTACCTCACATTTCTACCAAGGATCAAGTTGTTAATATCTTCACCACAGCTTTGTCAAAACTAGTGTTCTGAAATTTATTGTCTAATTTAGGTGTTCGAAATTTCGGACTGTCGACTTGAAAAGAGGTGGTATTAGATATAGAAGAATATTCTTATATAAGATATGATTCTATCAGGAAAAAGACATATAATATGTACAAATACGTATGTGTTATGAGAATGAATAAACCAACCCTTTACAAAATATTTCAGATCGCTTGCGTCTTAGAATTATAGGCAACTACGAAAAGTCTTTTTCATAACTCTAGATGATTTTTACGGCACTTGTGAGATAATACATTCATATGAATAAAATTAGCACATAAAACCATATACAATTCCACTATACGTAATTGAACAATATTGGAAACATAACGGTTATCATTTATTATACTGTTGAGGTCTAACTTGATATTCTCATGATTAATGAATCTAATCTATCAGTTGAAACCTAGATTCATGAGGCTTAAAGGCTCCTCCAAGATTTAGACTCAAACCGAATTCGTTTGTTCAGCCAAACAATTCTAACTGTACTATATATATATATATATATATACGGAATAACCAAATGAAAACTCATAGTAGTATCAAATTTGAGAGCACATAAAGTTGGCCAAGTATTAAATTAAATCTGTAGAAGTACTATTGAACTTTCTTAAAAGCATAAAGTACGTAATTAGGTAACAATAAAGATGATTGTTATATATAAATCATACATACGTAATAGCCAAGTAAAATATCATAGTATTAAATCTGAGCACATTATCCATGGAATAAAAGTGTTGCAAAAACAAAAAGAAACAGAGAATTTTAAAGGTTAAATGAAGAGATAAGCCATGATGAAGAGAGTGGACTGTTTTTAAAAAATTTAGCGTATTATTTATGTTAACACCTTTTTCCAAATTGAAAAACACTTGTGGAGTTGTCGTAAGCCAACTCAACGTTGCCCACCATTTCATCGTCATCTTCCATTTTCTCTCTTCCTTATTACCACCATATATAAAAATTATCTACCATTGAACCAAGTTTATAGTTCACATCGACTATTTGACCTAACAATTTTATCCAACGCCGACATCAAAAATGAAGATGCGGCTGAAAATTTCATATTGACCCTAACCATATACTTTATTAGCCTAATTATACTTAAAATACATGGTCTTAGTTCCTCTCTAACCAGGGCCGGTCCATAGGGCAATCAACTCAAGCAAAGGATTAGGACATCAAAAAAATTAGGGCATTTTTTGTAAAATTATTATAGAGTTTTTATATATATCTAAAGATTTTTACAAAAATGTGGACTTTAATATAAGTGCAAATCATAGTTTTTGAGGTTAATTGTTAGTTTTAGTTTTGATTTTTTCCATTTTGAGGTTAATAGTTTGCTTTGTCAAACTATTAGATAAATCTTTTCATCAAAACTAATGTTTTGATTTTGGTTTGTGTTAATAAATTTTCAAAACACTAAACATAAAGTCTTATATACCATTAGTTATAATTTTTTGGTAATATATAAAAGGGCATGTTTTTTAGCTCGGCATAGGACACTAATAAATGTCGGACCGGCACTGTCTCTAACTCTAACGAACTTCCAATATTTTACTCTATAATATATATGGTCCAAGAAGCTTACCAAACTAAAAATTGGGTGTGTTAAATGAGAGTTATCAACAAAAAAGGAGGCAAGTAAACAGTTGAGAGTTAAAGGACACACTACATACATATATCATCACACCACGTAAAAGAGTTTTATGATAACAGATAGACCGATCCGAATCACATGCAATAATATACCAAACAAAAAGTTAAGGCTGAGAATGAAAGATGTAGATTTCGCAAATTTATTCTTCTTCTTATTATTATTTTGATAATGATAATAACAACAACAACACCACCACCAATATGTTATAATACTACTGGTGTAAAACGTGGCATATATCTGAATATTCTCTACCACCAATATCAACAACAATACTACTTCACACGTCATTGCCGACGCCAACTCCGTCGCCGACTCTTCATTCTCCGGCTGTCTTACGTCATCATCGCTCGATGACGTGTTAAATTCCGATTCTACCCTTGTTGAAATAAAATATTCCTCTTGTGCCACTGACTCTTCGGAAGCGTCGTCTCTGACTCTAACCTCAACCCAACCGTTAGATTCCCAAGTTGCCCCTCCGGTCGACGCTAATTTACGTATCCTTGCCATTCCCGAAACCATGGAGTCAAGAGTCGACTCGTTGCTCTCTTCTTCTTCTACTTCTTCGTCGAACTCAGAGTTGACCCAATCAAGCACACAACGCGGAGAAGACTCAGTCAAGAACGAGTCGTGACGATCTTGAAACAGAAACGGATGCTCTAAAAGCTGATCACAGCTCCACCGCTGACTCCGATCACGTTTCAAGCATTTCTCCAAAAAGTCTCTCCCGAGCTCCGATAACCCCGCCGGAATAAAAGGCAACTCGTTGGAATACCCGATCCGACTCAGCGAGTCGAAACCTTGGTCTTCCCAAGCTGGTTTCCCGGTGAGCATCTCGATGACCGTACACCCTAAAGACCACACGTCACTCTCCGGTCCTTGGTACTCACGTCTGATCACCTCCGGAGCCATCCAAAGCGGACTTCCACGTGGCGCAACCTGAACCGTAGATTTTTCCAACTCAACCGCCGATCCAAAGTCCGCTAGCTTAACGGAGCTTCCGCCGTTAAAGACAAGAACGTTCTTAGATTTAACGTCGCAATGAACAATTCCGTTAGAATGAACGTGGCTCAAAGCAGAGACGAGACACCGAACGTAACGTCGGAGGAGCGTTTCGCTTACGATTCCACCGTCAGCCACGTCACCTTCCGGCGAATACTCTAAATGAAGATTTCTAAACGTCGTCGTTCCTTCTTTAGACACGTCATCGCCTAAGAACCTCACTACGTTCGGGTGAGACTTGAGACACCGGAGGATAAAGATTTCGTTCTCTAACGACTCGGCTTGAGCAGAAAGACACGTGGCGAGATCTACTGACTTCACGGCGAATACTCCACCGTCGGTTTTACTCAAAGCTTTGCTTACTGTACCAAAGCATCCTCGTCCGACACAAGAACCACGAATCCAAGAAGATTGAGTTGAAGAAGAAGAAGAAGAAGTGATAATGTTCTGTTTCTCCATGTTTTTTTTTTAACTAACTTTTCGTGTGTAGAGATTTGTAAAGGACACACGACGATATTTATACGTGTGATGAACTGTCAAAATGTGAAGGAGAAATAAAAAGTTGGGGAATTTTATTTATTTTCCGACGTGGACCTTTCTTTTCTACTTGTCTTTCTGGATTTTGAAATCGTGAAGCCATAAATAAAAGACTTTCCCTCTTGGGGAAATGTTCATAACACTAGTATTGATTAAATTAGCTTTACTTTTTTTTTTTAATTAGACAAATGGGTTGGTTAATTAGGATATAGGAAGAACAGATTTAGATACTTTGATGATGTCAGTAAACGACACTTGGAGAAGTTCTTGGGATGTTGTAGTAAAGAAAAAAACTTTGAGTACTTTATAAAAATTTTATCCTTATCAACAAAGAGAGTTCAAGTTGTGATTTGATTAGGTCTCGTTGATTCGTTACCCGATACAAAAAAAAAAAAAAAGAGGGATAAGTCAACGGTTTAATAAATTGGTTCGTTTAACTTCAACAAAGAAAACGGTTTGTGTATTAGTTTTTACTGTTTGAGGCCATTAAGTTAGGGCCGACAAGTGATGAGAGATGATCTGCCCGACGACGAGTCGTGGGAACGGTAAACTAACAAAACGTGTCGATTGATTTTTTTTCGGACCATTGTTTGTTTGGTTTGACTTTTGTTTTGTACTTGTTGTTGTTGTGCGTTATAGTTTTTTTTTTTCTTGTTGACTCGTGTTATACGAGATCAGACATTGGAATATTCGGATTGTAATCTACGAATGAAGTATTATTTTTTTCTTGTAATCATGATAACAAGTTACGTAATAGCCAATCATATGAAGAGATTAGTTTTCCCCAATAATTTAGTCGATTCAATTATCAGTGATATTATCATCTAGTTTGCCAAATCTTGTCGATTTTTTTCTTATAAATTGTAAACATTTTGTTTTTCAAATCTATGAAAATGTTACCAAAGCAAAACATGCCTAAGTTGTGGTAATGGTGTCATTCATACTACCTCCAGATGCATGTCTACATGTTATATCCGAAGTTCCGAACGTGGTTATGAATATAAGCTAGAGAAATTTGGACTTGCGGTCTTTAATTCTATTAATATAATTTTGAAGTCGAAAGGTTTATAGAATGTCTATGAGTATTAGAAACCAATTTGTGTAGAAAGTATAAGGAGATGGGACATTTCTTCCCAAATTTAACTAAAAACCATTTTTTATTAATTAATAACTTCATATTATTTTAATTTGTTTCCATGGTTCAAATTTTTAGGACCGGTTCTTGTTACATCTCATCTCATATTAGTTTTCGCTAGAAGGTGTTGAACGTTACATGTTTTTGTACTTGATTGTTAAAATGTTTTTTAATGAATTGATACGGAAGATCAGTCATCGAAACTTTAGATACCTGCGTACAACGTGATTCACTAACAACTAATGAATAAAATTTACCCCAAAAAAACAATATACCGTACCGTATAACAATTTACGAATATCATAGGATGATGTTTTGCTATGTCATAATTATGCTATATTAGATTTTTTTTGTTTGAAAACCGTATTCGTATGTATCGTCTAAAATCGTTTATATCCGCCGCTTAGATGCTTTAAATGATATGCATATTAGGATCATCGTCCAACTAACTTTTAGTGCTTGAACAGTGTCAACAATCGATGTCGACGAGAGTGCATCGGTGTATGTACACGAAGCACGGGACTATCAAAAATTGTGAACCGAGCAAACATTGGAAGCGAGTAAGTAACGTGTAGCGACAGAGTTAGTTGTCCAAAAAGGGGTTGAGAGAGAGAGGTTCATCACTTTGGCACCTAAAAAAAAGAACTAGATCTTTGGTGGGTCTACTTTGAAACTTATGTGTCAAGAAGTTGTTGGTCCACGCTCTCCAGTAGAGAACCAAAGACTCCAGTTGTCCGACCTCACTAATGTTTTGCTAAGAAGATCGCACTATTGACGTGCACTCACCACCTCCACCTCTAGTTTTAAATAATACTACTACTATTGTCTCTCTTGTCTTTTGTTGGGTAAAACAAATAATTTTACTCAACGTGATCCTTGAGGGAATCAAAATAAATTTGTAGTTCTAATTTGAATTGCTTATTATTCCCCATTCAATGTTGACCAACAAAACAAAGTTCATTAATAATATTTTTAAATTAACTATTTTATGAGTTGACAATATACAAAGTCCCATTAAAATATTAGACTTTTTTAAAATAAAATAATTTTACTGCTTTCTATACACTTGCCATCTAAAATACCTATGGTATTAACTTATAAAGAAAACGTCGCTTTTTATGAAAAAAATCCGCCGCAGCTTATCTTTATACATAAAGATAGATTATATATTAATGTTACAAGAAAATTATTGTATTTGTTTGCTTCTGGGAAGATCTCTGCCCTTCCGTGAACGTGAAGTACTATATTAACGGTCCACCACTTGTATAGATATCCTTTAGATTAGAGTCCAAAAAAAAAGATATTTTTTTAAAGATTTAATTGGACCCATACCATATTACCAAGTTACACAGATCAAACAATCCACTTGGAAAAGCATATTAGACAATGCAAGTGCAACATGTCATTCGTTGGTACTAAACTTTAATGTTCTTTTCTAATCGCAGTTGACTCTATACATATGTATACATACTTACTCGGAAAGAGAGAAAATAACTATAAAACTATTACAAAATAAAATAGCAAAAGGTAAGCAAGGAACTGTTTGACATGAACGCGTGGTTTTATGATGATTTATTCTTTGATTATTGGATCAAATATTAAATATTGGGTACTAAGGAGCAAAACACAATAGAGACATAAGTTGCTGTTTATGTTGATAAGTGTCGTTGGAGAAGAAGACAACGACGAAGCAGAAAGAACTCGAAATTAAGGTGGCCGACAATACAACATGCTTATGTTATTGCATCTCTGGAGAAACCTAACAACATCATCATCTTCAACTTTTTTTATAGGATTGATTCAAGATCATGCACACTGATCTTCATATCAATAAGATAAGTATCCGACTAGTTAGTAAAAAATGGCAGCAATCTAAATCAGTAATATATTGACGGTCGAAGTCATATTACGCGTAATTGAGGTTGTATACTGTCAAAATGTTATATACGCGTAATTGAGGTTCTAACTGCAGTTTAAATGCTCAAGTGCAAAATATTAGGTGTTTTACGTATTATATCTTTTATAGATGATGAATCCAGACAGATATCCAATTGTGCAATTCCGGTTTGGTTTATAAAATGATGTTAATTTTCACATTTTTTTTTGGTTTGTCGTGGAAAAAAACATTAGATTTTATATTTATTTTATGTTAATGATAAAGTACTTAGGATTTTTCTTTATTTTTAATATTGATAAAGTTTATAAATGTAACAATTACTTTAAAAATAAAAAAATAGATAAAATTTAAAACGAAACCGATACATAATTATCAAAAATAATAAATTATAATTTAACCATCGTGATGGTTAGGTTTCCACTTGAATGTAAATATATGAAATGTCAGGAAAGAGACACTGTTATATCAAGGTTCAAGTTATCAAAAAGATTGTGCCTACAATTTCATAGGCCAAAGATGATTTTATTAGTAATATTTTTATGTGTATAGTATATTGCAAATTAAAAAAAAAAATTTAAATTCTGAATTTGAATTTAATGGGGCTGTTATTGGAGAGGTGATTTCTAATTCCATATGGAATTGTAAATTTTAGAAATCAAAATACATGGATTTTGAAATAACATGTTTTATCCTTGGATTTGGATTCTTCTATTTTACACTTTCAAATCCATTCAAATCCATTTAAAACATAATGTGGATTTTGAAATCCAAAAACAAATCATAGATCCAATAACATGAGATTTTAACAAGTATTTGTAAATCATAGATCTAATAACACATCATTTTGATAAGTATTTTAAAATCAATGAATGAATAACACATGATTTTTGTCTGGATTTCTAAATCCATTAAAATCATAGAACCAATAACCCCTCTTAATCTAATATATATATTTTCAAGTTAAAAAATAGTTGGTTAACGATGATAGTTGATGAAAATCTTGTACTAGTTATCTTCATAACATTAATATTTTGTTTTGTAGTTTTAGTGTTGAGAGAGAATCATAATTTTATTTGATTATAAAATATAGAATAACGTGTTCATATGATACATGATCTCAAAGTACCATATTAAATTTTTATTAACTACTAAATCTTTGCCAAAAAGAGGTCATATGCCATTGTTTCAAATATTATCACATAGGCACGGACGGTGAAAACATGTACACTTTGGTAAACAAATTTTTGAAGTTTTGGTAGATGATCTTAAGAGTTAATTACTATATATGAACTTTTTCAATGGCCTTTATAGTTTTGTCATTTTACCTTAAATATTTTAGATTTACTATTTTTTGGATCTAAAAACAAAATTTTACACATTATATTTGGGTTCTCTATGTTCTATTTATTATGAAGTATGTATTTTAGCAAAAAAAAATTATTAAAACACACATTTTAAAAAAACTACAGTAAAATAATGGGATATAACTATGGTTGTAATTTTAATAGCAATTAAGATAATGGAATTCTTATCGATTTTGCCATTTTTCACTCAAATTTTATAAATACAAAATAGTATAAGAATCCCATTATTAAATGACATATTTATAAAATTTGAGAGAAAAAATGGCAAAAATCCATAAGAATCCCATTATCTTAAATGCTATAACACTTTTCTAGATTCCATCAGTTAACTGAATCATGCTTTTATTCCAAAACATCACCAAAATTACTCGACTTATGGATGTAGGATAGTTTTATTTTATTTTTTGGAACAATTATCCTATTTATGGCTGTAGGATAGTTAAAAGAGACATTATATTAAGGAAAAATGATTGCCAGCTACGTCAAGTATAGGCCAACACATCGCCACACATACAAACAATATAAATGTTTTGTTAGCTACATGAACTATTGTCATTATATAAGGACATGCATAAACAAACATGAGTTATGTGTACAACACCATAACCATCTAATTCCGATGATTTGTTTGCCGGAATCCGGCGTTGACCGATATTGACCGGCGTTGACCAATTTTTTTTTTTTCATAAACAATAAAAATCAACAAAATAATTACATAACTTTACTAAAAGATTATATAATAAAATTTTACTACAAAATAGTATAACATATATACATTTTCCTTTTGTAAATTCAAAAGTTAGTTTTAAATTTTATACCATATTATATTTATTATATACAAAAGGGAAATGTATATTTGTTATGTACCATATTATATTTGTTATATACAAAAGGAAAATGTATATTTGTTATAATACTTTGTAGTAAAATTTTGTTATATACAAAAATTTCCTTTTATATAACAAATATAATATGATATATAACAAATGATGAGACATATAATTTTTTCTTAAAATCTTTTGGCTTAAAAATGTTCATAGACTTTTTATAATTGAGTCTAATTTGTTTTTTTTTGTTAAAGTATATTGTACCTTGCTATATAACCTTTGATTTACCATTATTTTTATATACTTGTTATATAAAAATATTTAATAGCATGCTACATAATAAAATATAATAGGGTATACAAATGATATGGTATAAAATTAAAAACCAAATTTTGAATTTATAAAAGGAAAATGTATATTTGTTGTATTATTTTGTAGTAAAAATTTATTATATAATTTTTAGTAAAGTTATGTAATTTTTTTAAACTTTTGTTTTTTTTTTAACTTTTGTTTTTTGTAAAAAATAAATAAAATTTTTAATTTTTTGGTCAATACCGATCAACATTGGTCAATGCCGGTCAATACCGGTCAACACCGGATTCCGGCAAACAAATCATCGGAATTAGATGGTTATGGTGTTGTACACATAACTCATGTTTGTTTATGCATGTCCTTATGTAATGACAATAGTTCATGTAGCTAACAAAACATTTATATTGTTTGTATGTGTGGCTATGTGTTGGCCAATACTTGGCGTAGCTGGCAAACATTTTTCCTTATATTAAAGACTTTGAGAGAGACATATACTTTGAAATAGGGGATACGACTTAAAGCTTGGTTTTGGATTCGAACAGTAACCCGGTTTAAGCAATTAGATTTATATCGGTTGTAGTATTTTTTTGTCACTAATAAATGTCCAAATCGTCGATACAATTTACTATTTTCACAAGTGAGCATATATTTCGATAAAAAGTTTCTTACAAATGCATAACTGATTAAGACAGTAGACAAATGCTTAGAAACAAATAGTTCGAATGAATTGTTTGCACTTAACTACTATTGACATCCAATTCCATTGTGTAACAGGTTACTTAAAAAAGTAAATGATTTGATTAAAAAACGAGGGACCATACGCCAAAACACCGCTTCTATACTTTTAAAGGAATAGTAAAGCCAACCAATGGCCAGTTGTAGGGGACGAACTCTTGTCTTTTAACATCGTGAATATTTAATTGCATGCGACATGCGCCTGTGATTTATTTATACTTATATTTATTTATACTGGTATTTTCTTTGCTTTTTTGATTAAAATTATGGATTTGTTAAGAAGTCTAATTCAGCAACTTCTTTTTAAGCGTGTTATATTCCTATTGGAAACAATATATAATGACTAGAAATAGGACATTGACTTGCCAAACAAAAATAAAATACACATTGACTTCTATCATCATTTAAAAAAAAAACAATTAACCCAAGGTCGATGTTTGTAGGTCATGGTGTTTATTTGTTAGGCTTTCATCATCTTCATAAATTTGTATTTGTAAGAAGGAAAAAACCAGTGAAATAAATGAACTGATAGATGGGAAACTCTAAATTAAGTGAATGAACAAACGCATAAGTTTAGTTACATTGAATTGGTAGAACACATGATGTGTGTGGGACTAAAATGCTAAATTGCCGGAGATTTTTTTTTGGTTTGGTAAAAGTTTTAAATAGAATTTTTACAAGAAAAGATATAAAAACAACCAAAAGAGCAAAAAGCCGAACAACGTGCCGTTTTTTGGGGTCCATTGGAAGACAAAAAAAAAAAACAACGTGTTCTCCCGCCTACAACACAAAACCATGTGTTTTATATATTCACGTGTTGTTTTTGTTTTTTTAACCTTCTTCTTTCCTTGACCGTTGTGTCTTCTTCCTCTCTGTTCACAAACACAATCCTTTGTTTTCCTGAAATTTCTCCTTATCCTTTTATCGACTTTATCCATGTCGGTAATCATTATCACCGCACAGATTTGTTTTTTATATATATAAAAAATATATATATATATATATATATATATATATGATAATTGAGTTTATTTATCTATACATGATAATACTTGTGGCCTTCCACAGTTTGTATATCACTTCACTCTTATCAATATGTAACACATCGAAAATTACGGGGTTTCATTTATGTCAACATTGTCACAATCAACAACATAGTTCAGATATGTGTACTATAGACAAGATTTTCCTAAATGATTTGTATTGTAAATCTTGATATACGTTTTCCCTAAATGATTTGTATTGTAAATTTTGATATACGTAGTTCCAAACGTTTTGTTTCGCATTCTCGATTCCGATCCTATGCAACCTAGGTCGCATTAGTTAGTCTCAATTGTAACTTATGTGGAATATATGACATAAAACTACATATGCAAGCAAATAAAATATTTTGGTTATTTGGTTTTCTGTTCAGCCCAATGTTTTTTTTCAGGGTGAAGTTTGCGAGGTTAGTAAAGGTTAATACATAAAGCTCTCTTTATGGTAGATCATATTTTCTTTATCGAATTCTCTTGTACCTTAGCTCCACTTCGAGACAATACTGACAGAGCAACTCTTTCACCAGGATCACATGTAATGTCCATTTTACGTTGCATCTCAGTGGACTCATATATGCTGGAGTTGTGGGTTGGAATAAATTTAAACTATTGATTTTCTTATCAATGAATATATAAGGTTATTTTGTTCAATAGTGTGGTAAATCAAATGTCAAAAATTTTGAAGTCTTGAGGTAAATTTAAGTTTAAACACATTGCATACACATCTCTAGACCACGATATGGCTCTGATTTTTGGATACGAGTTTGTAACAACAACTCATCCACAAACTTAATTGCAACTTAACTTCTAGAGAGAATTCATTCCTACTAATCCTCTGAACTTCTTGTCAAATTTTTTACACACCTGAAAACAAAAACTTAATTGCAATAGAATTGTATCTGTATGCTACTTTCATATGGCATTTAAGCAAACAAAATATGTATTTCTGTAATGAGATTGAGTCAATCTCTTCCTAAGCTCTTGTATGAACTTTGTGATTGTAGCAACTAGCAAGATTATGTTTGTAGATGTGCTACAACTAGTCAATCTCATTGTAGCAACTAGCACTACAACTTTGTGTTTGTATTGTACCATAGATGATCACGAAATATATAAAACAGATATGATAACGAACTGATAATTAGATTAATTTCGAGCAAAGCTCAAATCATACAAGAATCATAGGCTACACCATTGAGTTTTATCTTGTTTTTTTTCTTTTCACTAAGTTAGAAAGAATAAAGAAATGAATGAATCAAGTTAAAAGTACTAAATCATAGAGTGCCTCCAATATCTAAAATCTTCTAAGATGCTTCTCTTCTCTTTTCTACATGAACTGGTGCAAAGGGATCAACATCACACTAATATCATCCGACGAGCCTCGTGAAGCCGAGAGATCAACAAGCTTCTTACAAGCCTCCAACAACAATGGCTTCTCGTTTCCTAAGCACAAAGGACGAGCAATATTAACCGCTTCTTGGTTACTAACTTTGTCCCATAAACCATCAGACGCCAAGATCAAAAACTCATGGTCCTGCTCAATCCTCGAAACCTTCGTCTCTGGTTCGGCAATAACCCACTTCTTAAGCTGAGCATCACCGATTCCTCTAGACACAGCTAAAGATCCTTGAATTCTCCAAACACCGTGAAACGTATCAACATAACCACCCGTGGTTTCGATTCTCTTCTTTTCATCGTCTCTAGACGGACGGTGATCAGAAGAAAGCGCCTTAGCCACACCTCCTACACTCATAACAGCACGACAGTCACCAGCATTAGCCACCACAAGGCTCCCTTCCCTAACTAGAGCAGTGACACAGCAGGAACCACCTTTAACATCTTTCTCCTTAAGAAACGCAGCGTCAGTCATAAGGTAACCACGTTTCACCGCATCAGCTATCTCAGACTCGTCTATCTTAACACCTATCTCTTCTACAACGTTCTTATCTAAGTTCTTAGCTGCAAACTCAGCCGCTTTAACTCCTCCATGACCATCATATACTCCAAATATCGCCTGAAAAACAAAAACAAAAACAGCGTTTAGAATCGCGTTTACATCGTTTCAAACAATCCAATTCAATTTTCCCCAAAACTAATCAACTCAAACCCTAATCGAATCACAAAATCTCCAAATTGAAATCGCGAGTACATAACTAATCAACTCAAACCCTAATCGAATCACAAAATCGAAATTGGGAATTTTACCTGTTTGCGATCTCCATGAAGATTAGTAATAGCAGAGAAACGATCCTCCATAGCTTCTCGTCGCCCTCTCTTACAATAAACAGAGTAACCATCACCGTCCCTCTCAACCTCACTACGCTCCTCCCTCGGCGTCGTCGCAACCACACCCTTCGCCAACGGAGCTACGAATTCGGCAGTACCAATCGGTATATCAAGCCTCGTAGGTCTTTTCCTCTTCAAAGCCCCTCCAGGAGGAGACGACGACTGGCTTTTAGAAGAAACAGAGTCAGATCCGAAAGTTAACGGAGGAGCAGGACCGAATCCGGTCGTCGTCGGAGGTTTCTGAAACCGGAGACGAAACGGAGATTTGGGAGAAGAAACGGCGGCGGTTGAGGAAGGAGATGAAGGAGAAGAGGTTTGAGGTTTGAGATGAGAGAGAGTTAGAGAGAGAGATGATTCTTGCGGCGAAGAGAGGATCGAAGAAGGTTTGTTACAGAATAGAGACGATGACGGTGAGAACACCGGTGAGTTACATACAGCGACGGAGCAAGACATCGTTTTTGTTTATTTCGAATTCCGATTTTATGATTTAGAAGGAATTGAGATTTGGTTTTTTTGTGTTGAAGGGAAGAAGAAGAAGAAAGGTTTTAAATATAAAGAGATTAAAATTAAAGGAGTCCGTGTTTATCGAGTTTTTGATTCAAAGTCTTTGACTGTGTAAATGACTTTTATGTCCTTGCAGTTTTTTGTTTTCCTTTTTTATGTTTACGGTTTTGTCCTTTACTTTCTAGAAAGGAAAATAATTTATTTTTTTTTGTGAAGAAACAAAAATAGGAATAGTTTTCCAAATACTACTCTTTGTTGACTAGAAAGATAAGTTTTTTTTTGGAAATAAGGAAATGTTTTCTCTAGTGGACTACAATTATTGTCCTTTTGTTTTTTTTTGTTTTAAAGAAAAGTAGAATTATTCAAAGAAAAACAGCAAAACGGAAAAAGAGAATGTTCTAGGATAAAACAGTCATTCACAGTCCAAAAATAGCTAAAACGATGAAGTAAGCAATTTATTGTTCTACTCTATAAGGGTAAAACGGACATTTCCAGTTAAGTCAAAAACACGTCTAAACAGAAACGAATAATTGAAAAAAAAAAAAAAGAGTTGGGGCATGTGGTTGATTTTACTTTGGTAACGTATCTGTGTTAAAGAAGTGTTTCATTGATGACTCACTTTTTTTTGTTTTGTTTTTTTTTCTACTTTTTAAAATTAATAAAATGAACACCGAAGAATCTTTAAAGAATTAAAACAAAAAAAAAACGACCGTTGTGAAGAGATTAACACAAGTCGTCGTTTCATTGGTTGGAGTATTTTTGCTGGTCGTAGTCGCAGCTTCTTAGCAAGTGACCGTTGAGGAACACTGATGAGAGAGAGGATGAGGAGGAGCCTTCGTTGTGTGGCTGTTTCCATTTCATGACCGTTGTGTGAATACATCACTATCGGGTTTAATTACATTATATTAGTATAATTATTATTATTAGTGAATGGAAAAATTATTAAAAGTTTTTTTGTTTCTCTCGTTTCACACGAGGTCTTCTCGTTATAATAATACAAGTCTTCCTATATTTAAGAGAGAGTGTTAGCTTTTGATTAGCTGTGAGTTGTGTGACATGATTAATAAACGGATAGCTTTTGGTTGTCTTTGAAACAGTGTTTGTTGGAAATACAATAGTATTAGATATAATTATCTCATGTGTTATATGAGTATGAATTACACATATTTGTTAATAGATTTTTTGAGTATATACGATCAGAACATATTCTTATTTATAATTCTTAGATCTTTGTTCATCTCATCCTATTGGAGAAAATTCTAAGTTCGACAATACTCCTTTTGTATTAATATTACTTTTCTCCGATACATCTTTATCACAATTCATAAATTTTCTTATGGTTTTTTTCTTCAACTCTAGAACATTGCAATAGATATTTGTCGGTTTGAATCTATGCCTTTATTAATTAATACTAAAAGATTTTTCCCTCTGTTTCTTATTAAAGGTGGTTTTAAGATTTGAAGTTTTGTTTCAATATAAGTATCCTTTTGTATATTCAAATGCATTGAATCAATATAAAATTTTCCAGTTTTAATTCATACTACTATACACTAATGTATTAACCAATAATGAGAAAAGTCATATAGTGTATTAGTAAAAGGTAATACACAAAATTATATTAGTTTCTTAATATGTGTGAAAATGTCTTGAACATCATTTATAATAAAACAGAGAAAGTATTAAGCAAAGGAAATTAGTAGATGCAATATGATAATACCAAAACTAATAACATGCATATTAAAATAAGATTTTTTTTTTATTATTTTCGTATATAAGAAACCATTTGTATATAAAGGACGAAGGACATGCATAAATTCCGTTTATAGCAAGCGAGAGCGAAATAAAACTATTCATTTCGACATGTGTTGGTATTACCGTGGGTGGATTAAGCAAAATATACATACTTTTAAAACAACAAAATCTTATATAAGCAAATTGCTAATGATGAACTGGAAAATCATTAGTTAGAATCATTACATTAATCAGTCATAGTATGCACTTTACTTATGTTATAATCAATGCTGTTTATGTTCAACTAAAGACTGAGTCACATCCAAAGACTCATCCTACTTGAACGATTGGACTTGGTTATTAAGATGAGTATATATTTGTTGACCAAAGAGTATGATTAATCAATTAAAGTAGGTTTCCCACTTCCATAATTAGGATTCTTCTGTGGTCGTCCGTTGAAATTGTCTTATATCTACTTCCTATTTTTTCTCATCTTTTAAAGTTTACAGATTGCAACAACCCAATTTAGTTTTTTCTTTCTTTCTAGTTTCTAGCATCTTAATGTAGAAAGACTGCAGATTCATAAAAGAAATCTAACATGTCGAACAAGACATTATTATTGGACCCCTTTTTTAGTTTACCATCATTTTGAGTTCAAGCCCAACAATGTATAGGCCTTTTTATTTGAAGTGTTCTTAATGTTACATACAACAATCAAAGGAGAAGTGTAAAAGATAAGGATTAGGGTGTTTCACCATGCAATCACAATTATATGTTTTGATTAAATGTTACAACTTAGTGAACTTACATTACATAAAAAAACTAGGAAACTATAATTTCAATAGATATACATTTGACTGAACTTGGTTAATCAAATCTTCAATACAACAAAGCAGCATAAAACAATTGGTTCCAAGTATCGGGAAGACCAGGAAGACACCAATGGCTACAATCAGACGAACGATCAGGGTTTCTTTTAAGAGAAGGGTTTAGATCTCCACTGTATATCGAAGGGTGACAGTCTACACGCAGAGCAGAGAGCATAGTTATATCCATCAGTGAGACATGCGACTTCACCTCTTTAACCTCGTCGTCGATCACTTTCTTTTGGTTTACGTATGAACTTGTCGGGTACGATGTTCCACTAAACGGTGTCGTTTGTCCGTAGCAGCTTTTACCTCCTTGAGTTAACGTTGAAGTTTTTGATCTTGATGAAGCCCACTCATTTGGACTGCATCACATATCCAAAAGTCTTTTTTATCAATAATTCATGCAAACTAAGAAGAATAGTAACAGGGAACAGTTTTATTAAAGATCAAAAGAGTGGTAGGATACAACATTAAATGTTATATGTATATCATTTTGCAAGTTGCAAGGAGGAAAAGCTTTCTCATTGGCAAAACACAGCTCATATGTGGACCTTTTTAAAAAACTATTCTCATTGTTTATCCTTTTTTTTTCTTTTTTTTTTAGCACTATAGTGTAATTTCAAATCCCTTTTTGACGGCAAATGATAAACCATTCCAAATTGACATTATTCATCTCCATAAGTCATATCTCGTTTTGAAATAACATATCATAAGTCATAAGTCATAAGTTCACAACTCATAAGCAACTACTTTTTATTGGAACGTTATTTTATTTACATTTAAGAAAGACTAGTATAATTCTTATTTTTATACACCAGTAATTGATATCACGTCTACACTTTTTAGCTATAGCTAGCAAAAATGAGGCCATGCACAGTGGTAAATGGTATAAGTACTAGAGAGTAGTTTGGTAGCAACTAACAAGTCAATATTTAATATAGTTTGGCAACATCTAGCTAGCAAAGACCCTCAATCCAACGCATGTGTGTTTGATTGTGTTTCCTATTTATTAATCACGTCGTTGATGTCACGATGATTTTATATATCAATTATCAACACTACACGTTCTTATAACCAGCATCACACAGCTTCCAAAGTCTCATATATATAAAAAAACCAATTCATTTTGGGATTGGAGGATCTTAACTCGAATCCGATCTAATCATGGTTGCATAAACATATTTACATGTTTTGGAAATAATTAAGTTGAGCTTGATCTAGGAATTAAGATTCCATCGATTATATAATTAAATATAACCAACAGAAAGAGAGAGAGAGAGGGTTACATACTTGTAGTGTGTGGGTGAGACGGAGAGGAAGAAAACTCTAGTGAGAGGAGCGTTTATATAACGAAGGACCCAATTAGACCATGTTCTTAGTCCTTTTCTCAATGCCACTAACCTATCCATGTCTCCGTAATATCTCCCTCCTGTCTCCATCTGCTCCCACCTGTCGTCTCACCCCCAAAATTTTTTATTCACATGTCAACTCAATTTACAATAGCGATCTAATTACCCTAGGTATGTGAAAAAATTCACACATAGAGTAGAGGTTACAAATTTTTTAGCTTACCCTCGTAAAGACCCTGTGTGGCTCCACCAGTGACCAGTGTTGAACAACAGAACGTCGGCTGTACGCCAAGCGTTCGATGCATCGACAGAGATTTCGTCGAGTTTAAGAGTTGTCTTTCCGCGAATTTTGTCTATGTTTACAAGATAAGGGGCTCTGTAGAATGACACCTTCACGTTGTAGTCCTGTCATTGTGTATGTATATTAGCAAATGTAATTGAGACTATAATTTGAGGTGTTGCTTATGTTTGTCTTTATTTTTGTGCTAACGTTGCTTTTCAACTGATTTTAAATGAATAGAACTGAAATTCATTTTCAGCAAAATTAAAAATTTGCTTTCATTTAAGCGCCTTTAAAGAATAAAGCTGAAAGTATAACACTGATTAATATACATTCCAACTTAATGAAGATATATACTCCTAATAATTGAAGTGATCTAGTTTATAACAAGATATACGTAATCAAAAATACTAATTAAGACGTGTTTTGTTTATAGTTGACCTTATATTCTAATTCGAAGAGCTAATTAGATCTAAGTATCTGAAAGTAAAATATTACTACTAGTACTATTTCATATTCATGCATTACGGTGTGTAGTAGATAATAATAGTAACTGATGTTGCTTTCGAGAACTTTAGTTTTTTTTTTCCTTTTAATTCTTTTTATTGGACCAGTGAAACTGTCACCGACGACGTCAAGTTGGGCAAGCTAGTTTGAAAACGACGTTCGATACAACTTTAGACCTCAATTTTCACGAGTGTTATTCGAAGAAAATCAAGTCCCAAAGGAAAAATAAAAATTTCATTTACCGACAGTAGAAAGATTTGTGTGTTGGGAACTTACAAGAATCTTGAAGGTAGAGAGAGGATCTTCATGAATGATACGTGTATGAATCAATGGTGCTGATGAAGAGATCATACATATCAACGACTCCCATTGGTTTCTACCCAACGAATCACCAACGAACATTATCGTTTTGTCTCTCATTTCCTGTAGAAACTTCATTCCATTGAATCTGCTTTTTCCAAATAATTCACAAACCAGTAAATAATATATAAAATCATTGCGTCGACACATTACAAAATAATGAGTGCTTTATTATATTAACCGCACCAAACTCCACCTAATCAACAGAAACATCAATTTCATTTTTTTTTTCTTTTGTTAAAAAGGAATCTGCTAAACTTGTACTTATTACACAACTTGGAAAAGGCGAATCTAACATAACACTGTTTTTATTTTAAGTAATAAACCTTATTATAACTTTACTTATAGAAAGAGATATCATATATTTATTTAGTTGTACTTGCTGTGTATCTATGTTAATGCCCCCTAATTATGAAAAGATGTTATGAAAGAATGTCCATAACCACACAAAAGAATGAAATACAGTATGAACAAAAAATTTGGGATCGGATCATTGTATGATCCAAATACTTTGTTTATATGATCCAAATACTATACTATATTTTACATTTTATGGTATAACCAGCTTGAATTTGTTTTTGTCTTTTTCACTAAATAATCAAACTTGAAAATATTGGTTGCTGCAGTGGCCCTACTAAAACTTCATTCGCCTAATTGTTTTACACCTCAAAACATAAATTTATCTATTGGATGCAAAGTTGTAACCTCGATATCAAGAAAATGAATATTTTTTCTTTTCCTCGAAAACATGATATATTATAACTAAATTAAACATCAACCAAAATAATCCAACTAAATCGTTGTATCAGTATAACGAATGAAGTAGCTAGTGTGAGTAGTGAGTGAGTTTATATGTATCACCTAGGGACATTGCAGTTGAAAGGCTTCCACCGGAACTTGAGATAGTCTGAGTCAGGTCTGCCGTACGTCTGACAGTCAAATCCAGGATCTATGATTCCTCCACCACATTGTTTAGCCCTGTAAAGCGGGTAAGTCTCATCGCGTACCCACTCACCAGCAAACAGATCACAACTACTGTGATTCACCGGAAAAACAACCGGGTTTCGGCGAGGATGCTTGGCGAAGTTGCTGTGGTTACTGTGGTTACGGATCGGCCGTCGGAAGAGGGGAGGGAGAGGTGAAGCTTTTGACGTAGCGTTTTGGAGAAGAAACAGGAAGAGGAAAGTTAGATAATGAACAGCCGCCGCCATTAAAGAAAAGCTTGAAAAGAGAGAGAGAGAGAGAGAGAGAGAGAGAGAGAGAGAGTGAGAGAGATAAACACAGAAAGAGAGAAGTTGTTGGTTATATTATATTGTTCGTCCTTTGCATGGAACTTACTAAATAATACGTAAATGTTATGAAGACTCCATTATTTAAAAAGAAAGAAAATATGGGGTCGGGTTTTAGTTTTTTTTTTTAAAATAAATAAAAACTAATTAAATTAAATATTTGCGTTTTGTTTTACCCATAAATAACGACATTTATTAACAGTGAATTATACGAATTGACGGTTAACATTTTTAGTAATAAACTCATAAAAATTAAAGCAAGGTGCAATAATTGATCTTTATCCGAAGAAGAAAGGAAGAAAGGTGTAATAATTAAACGAGTTCTATATGTTTAAACATTTCTAAATGTTTTGTTTCTTTATTTATGTGATCTCACAAGGTATCAAAATATTTTGTTTTTTTTTGCTTTACAAAAATATAGATTCTTTGCTTTACTTCACCTCCATGTCTAGAATATTTATCATATATACTCAACTGTTTACATAAATACTGAAAAAGCCACGTCACTTGGGTCAAAACTAGTCAAAGCTAACTTAAAACTGAATCAATTTGCCAATTTGGTACTAGTGACAGTGGCTTGCTGCTGCTACTTGCTCAACGTTTGAGCCTTAAACCGTTTTTGACCAAGTCCAAATTTGCGTACTAGTGATTGGGACATGGATTACTAAACCATCTACCGGTTTGGTTTGGTATATAATTTATAAAGCCCAATGTAAAAAAAGCCCATTAGAATTGGACCGACTTAACTTATAAAGAATCTGGATACTTCGTTTATTTGTGTAGAACCCGACCCGACTCCGACTCCGACTCGATTCGTTTTTATTTCGTGAGCTGCTTCGTCTCCTTCGTTGTTTCATCTTGGCGCTCTCTGGAAATTTCTCGTCGCAACGTTCTTCTTGATCGATCTCGCTCAAGTTAGATCTCCCTTTACTTGTGAGTTCTTCTAATTCACTTCCTTTTCTAAGTTTTTTTTGTTTTCTCTTGATTTCGTTGCTCTCAGTTTCTAGGGTTTGTAATGTCTATGCTTATTGATGTATCTGTGTTCGAACAAATCCGAATTTGCTTATAGAAGATTTTTCTGGGTAGTGAAGAGTTAGGCCTCTGGAATTTGGGAATTGGGAAAGTATAAAAACGTTAGGCTGAAACTTGTGCCCGTAAGGTGTTCGACGAAATTCCTCTGAGAAGATTATAATTAGACTAGTTTCTTTTCGAAGCTTTATTTTAGTTTTCTTTCAGTAGTTTTATCAAATTCTTAGGCTACATGATTTCAGTAGTAATATCTGAACTCTTTAGTTTCGTTTCTTTTGATAAAGCTCTGTGAAGCTATCTCTCTAGGTAACGTTTCCTTTGTGAAAGAGTGTATAGACAAGTGACTGACCTCTCTGGCTCTCTCTCTTTTTTTTTTTTGGGTCTGAACCTATGTTTGCAGGTAGAAGAACACTGTTCCTTTAGCAATGGCAAAGCATCATCCTGATTTGATCATGTGCCGGAAACAACCTGGGATTGCCATTGGACGACTATGTGAGAAATGCGACGGGAAATGCGTGATTTGTGATTCTTATGTGCGTCCGTGTACTCTGGTACGTATATGTGATGAATGCAACTACGGGTCGTTTCAAGGCCGGTGTGTTATTTGCGGAGGGGTTGGGATCTCAGATGCTTATTACTGCAAAGAGTGTACACAACAGGAGAAAGACAGAGATGGTTGTCCTAAGATTGTTAACCTTGGGAGTGCGAAAACTGATTTGTTCTATGAACGTAAGAAATATGGATTCAAAAAACGATGATGGCATGTGTTTTTTTTTTCTCGCTATTTGCACAACCCCTTTGATTTGCTTGAACTATTTTGGATCTCTTATGCTTATGTGTAAACTTGTTTGTTGACTACCCACGTTGCATAACACATATATATTCCCGATCTAAAGATCTTGGATATGAAAATCTAAAGACCAAATATATTTTCAAAATTAATATATTAATATGTATTCATATATTAATTTTGAAAATATATATAGCTTACAAAGCCATATGAATATATATATATATATATATATATAATTATAACTCTTAAACGAAATAATAGCATGCATGATTTCTAGAAACATATTTCAAATAGATATTTAAGACAGCAAGAGCAACTAGCCGGACTCTAACCAACATGACAAATACCCGATATACATATTCGACTAAATGATGTTGTGATGATGTCCGCTCCAGTCAGTAAGTAACCAGTATCTTAAAACTAAGCCTATCATATAAGCTATCCCACCACATTCCAATTAGATCGCCAGCTTTGAGCTTTCTTTTATCAAGAATGTTATTCCATCCGTCTAGTTTGAAACTTCCATCTGTTTCTCTTGTCACTCTAAGAGTTGTTGTAATTTTAGTATCGTATTCGAACAGATCCACAAATACCATCTTATTCGGTTGTAACAATTTTTCAAAACGACGTTGATCACACCGAGAAAGTATATTTGCTTCCACTAGCTCTCTCGATATCGTTATCGTCTTACTCGAACCTGTGTCTGAATGGCCCAAAACTAACAGGATGTTATATGGGTGTCTTGGATCAAATGGCTTCTCCCCAAACACCTCAGTTCTTGCCATGGATATTTTTTACTCTGTTTAAAAGCTTATGTAAGAGGTTTTTCTATTGAAGAATTCGTTTATGGGGTTAAGGATATATGTTTAGTAACCAGAATTGTGTTGCGTGGGTGATTTTCTTTAATAGTTTGTAACTAATTTTAAGATTGACTATTATTAAATGAATAAGATTTTGTATTGAAGTAAAAATTATTTTAATCATTATCTACAAAATTTTGTTTTGTGAATTAGGAATTATTTTTTTACACATATTCATATTCTAATTAAATCAGTCCTAACATGTGTTAAACTTTTTTTAAAAAAATATTAAAAGTTTTTTATTTACCATAACAAAAATCATTAATTACATGATTTTTTTCTAATTAATATATCTGATAAATTAGAAAGAAAATCAAAATGTGTTTCTACATGACATCTGTTGGTAATTGTATAATTTCTTTGTTAAAAAATAAAAAATTTTCTTAAAAATTAATAATAAAGCTTTAATTTTCTTTGATTCACTCTTAACTCACTAAAATCAATATGATCATCAATCACATCACATATCTTTAAAATATCTACATATAATAGCAAACTTACTTTTTGTGTCAACTTTTAATCCAACGGATGAGATTAGTTCCACTTTTAATCCAACGGTTTAAAATTATTAATCGCATCTTTTCGTCGCACCCCCATCTTTCAAAAATTACACCTCTTAATTTTTGCATCTCTTTGTTGCACCTTCTGGTTTCAAAAATCACATCCATTAATTTTTACACCTTTTTATTTAACATCTCTATGTATTACACCTCTTTGTTGTAACTCCATGTTTCACATCTATTAATTTTTACACATTTACAATTCACTCCTCTATGTCTTACAACTCTTTATTTATTATATACTTTTAATATAACGGATGAGATTAGTTCCACTTTTAATCCAACGGTTTAAAATTATTAATCGTGTCTTTTCGTCGCACCCCCATCTTTAAAAAATCATACCTCTTAATTTTTGCATCTCTTTGTTGTATCTCCATGTTTCATATCTATTAATTTTTACACCTTTACATTTCACACCTCTATGTCTTACACCTTTTTATTTATTATATATAAATTTTTCTTGACTATATATAATAGTAAACCCACTTTTTTGTGTCAACTTTTAATCAAACGGATGAGATTAGTTCCACTATTAATCGTGTCTTTCCATCGCACCCACATCTTTCAAAAATCACACCTCTTAATTTTTGCATCTCTTTGTTGTACCTCCTGGTTTAAAAAATCACATCCATTAATTTTTACACTTTTTTATTTAGCACCTCTATGTATTACACCTCTTTGCTGTACCTCTATGTTTCACATCTATTAATTTTTACACCTTTACAATTCAAACCTCTATGTCTTACACCTCTTTATTTATTATATACTTTTTAATCTAACGGATGAGATTAGTTCTACTTTTAATCCAACGGTATAAAATTATTAATCGTGTCTTTCCGTCGCACCCCCATCTTTCAAAAATCACACCTCTTAATTTTTGCATCTCTTTGTTGTACCTTTTGGTTTCAAAAATCACATCCATTCATTTTTACACCTTTTTATTTAACACCTATATGTATTACACCTCTTTGTTGTACCTCCATGTTTCACATCTATTAATTTTTACACCTTTACATTTCACACCTCTATATGTCTTACACCTCTTTATTTATTATATATAAACTTTTCTTGACTATATATAATAGCAAACCCACTTTTTTGTGTCAACTTTTAATCCAACGGAGGAGATTAGTTCTACTTTTAATCCAACGGTTTAAAATTATTAATCGTGTCTTTCCGTCGCACTCCCATCTTTCAAAAATCACACCTCTTAATTTTTGCATCTCTTTGTTGTACCTTCTGGTTTCAAAAATCTCATCCATTAATTTTTACACCTTTTTATTTAACACCTCTTTGTATTACACCTCTTTGTTGTACCTCCATGTTTCACATCTATTAATTTTTATACATTTACAATTCACACCTCTATGCCTTAAACCTCTTTATTTATTATATACTTTTAATCTAACTGATGAGATTAGTTCCACTTTTAATCCAACGGTTTAAAATTATTAATCGTGTCATTTCGTCGCACCCCCATCTTTCAAAAATCACACCTCTTAATTTTTGCATCTCTTTGTTGTACCTTTTGGTTTCAAATATCACATCCATTAATTTTTACACCTTTTTATTTAACACCTCTATGTATTACACCTCTTTGTTGTACTTCCATGTTTCACATCTATTAATTTTTACACCTTTACATTTCACACCTCTATGTCTTATACCTCTTTATTTAATATATATAACTTTTTCTTGACTACATAAACAAGTTTCGAAAAATTGTTTTCTGGGTACTAAATAAAACTAAAGAATTGTTATATTGAAGTGTTTTTTAACTAACAAACATCAATATCTAATTCAAGGTAATTTTATATATTTTCACTGCAAATGACCTATTAATGTTTCTTATATATGAGTGTACCTGGCTTTTTAATATTTTCGCTGCCGAGCTGTTAGTGTTTCTTCGGTTAGATTATTATTATTGTTAGTCGACACTACTAAGTTCATACATTAATCTTAGTTTTGTAAATTTGTAGTCTCTTATAAAATTTTAACCTTTTCCGGTTTTCCTATTAAGCGTGCCATATTTTTTGCATGGCTAATGTTTTTAATTCTCAGTGTGCAGATTTTATTTTTTGACTTTTCTTCTGAATGCTCGATTAAATCATCAAACGAAACGGATGATGTTGTTTTTTTGGCATTGCTTATGTTATGTTCGATTATAAGTGTTTCTTCGGTTAGATTATTAGTATATATAGTTACGGTGAACAAATATATGAGTGTACGTAGCCTTTTAATTTGTTAAGTTGGGAAAGAGTATAATATTCAAGCATATAAAGTTTATTGCAGGACAGTACTCCTATAAAGTCAAAAATATCAATAAAGTCTTCTTCGTCCAGAGTACGATCCGAGTCGTAGTCATTCAGCGACAGTAACTGGAAAAATCAAAACCAAGATAGGAGAGGCATGATGATATGCAGTGATGTCTAGCGCTACGGATAAGCCAAAATTTGTTAACAAACATGGTATAATTTTTATTAACTTATTTAACTTGTTTAATTTTTTTAACAAACATGGTATAAATATAAAAATATTTTTATTTTTTTTTGTTATGTAGGATGTCCATTAGATATAAATGATCCAGGTTAGTTTCCATTTTTTGTAAATAAAGTTTTTTAAAATTTTAGTTAAATTTTAATTTCTTATACTTTCTGGGTATCAAACATTTTGATAATATATAGAAATATTCCAAATGAGCATGGAAATAGAGAGTGCCGAAGAAAAAGCCAGACATACTTGTGACAACACAAAATCAAATTCTAGAAAGCGTAAGCACGACCAAATGACAAATCAAGTTAGGAAAAAAAATCTTCTAAAGGTAACTTATTTTGTTTTTGATGACTTTCTAATATGTATATTCAATGCTTTAAAAACATAATGTATATCAGTCATAAGGTGAGATATTATTATCATCTGTTTCACCACATCGACTTCGTTTTCAATGTCGTTGATTGAAGAACATGATGGTACCGATTCATAGACATAAGTGGGAAATCAATTCCTAATATATGGTGGTTCTGTACGTAATTATGCAAAACAAATAATGTCATTAGAGCTCACCACTACTGAACTAAAGTTTTCCATTAGAGCTCTACGCTTCGTCTCTCTCTCTCTCTCAATTTTCTTTCTGTAGATTTAGCAAATCTGACTGGTTTGTTTTTTGCGTTTTCATTATTACGGTTTCTCGCGCTAATTAATAAACAAATTGGTTATTTTAATGTAGGTAAAAAACCTGCATCATAAAAAAAAATGAAACGGAATCAATTAATAAGGTGTGGGGATTGTGATGCGTTAGTATGGCCTAAGGAAAGTACTGCAAAGGATTGGCAAACAAAAAGACCTCTATTTACAATATGTTGTAAACAAGGGCATGTCAAATTGCCTAACATTCAAGAACCTCCGCTTCTGTTAAAAAAGCTTCTCTCCGATCCATCTTTCCGAAGACACATGGGTGCTGACATTGATTATTCAATTTTAAATTCAGCAGGTCCTTTTTGTAAATGCATGGTGAAAATTATCATAGTATTGGGTCACTTCTACCATTGGATGGGCAACCACCTAAATTCTTACAGATGTATATATTTGATACCGTTAATGAGTTGAAAAATAGGTTATCTATATTTCCAGATGGCAAAGAAATAGTAGATGAGCAAATTTTGTTAGCTCTAATAAACATGCTTGATGAAAATAATATTCTAGCCAAAACATTTAGAAAAGCTAGAGATCGTTATGAAAGCAGGAATGATGAGGAACTGAAAATCCATATGGTAGGAGATGATAAGAGGAAACGTCAATATGAATTACCATCAGCTAATGAAATAGCAGGTTTAGTTGTTGGTGGTTTCTCAGATGTTGGTGAACGTGATGTTTTATTACAACATAAAACAGGAAATTTGCAGAGAATTTTGGCTTCTCATCCTCTGTATATATCTTTAACATTATTATTGTCACTGAATCAATTTTTTATTTTAATATATACAACAAATATTTTATTTAACTAATTTGGTTTATTCATCTTAGTCACTATTTACGATTTTTATATTATACAAGTAACAAATTACTATAAAGTTTTACTCAAAATATGAAATTAACAATATTAGTTATTTCAAATTTTCACTTTCCCGTGCGGTAACGCGCGGGCCGACATCCTAGTATATATAAAAAGAAAATACACTTTAGAAAATGCCTAGTAGGCTAGTATATATTTTTTTCTCTAGGAAAAACCTACAATTTGAAAATACACTTAATTAAACCACACAATGATAATCCTCTAGAAAGAGTTTTTTTTGGTTATTATTCGTTAGGAGACACCTATCCCTTTGTAGTTCACTCTTAAACTTATCGGCTAGATGAATTCGGCTATGTTGTCTTCTTTTAAAGCAATATTCAAAAATTTAGGAAACTCTTCTGGAAATTTTGTAAACTGTTTCTAAATTTTTAGTAAACATTTGTTGAGGGATGAGTTTCCCATTTACCCTGCAAAAGAGAAAGACAAGAAGAGTGAGATTAAGATGATGAAGAACCAGAAGCATGGAAGCTAAATGGAGAAGAAGAAGTGGTCGTAGGGAGAAGAGAAAAGAGGAAGGAAAAGATTGCTGTTTTGTTGTTGTGGATTAAGAAGACTAATGGGTTGGAGTTAAGCCCACTTAAGGTTTGTGTATTTAGTGTTCTTTAGACTATTAGTAGTGTTAGGCCCAAAATAAGAGTCTTGTGTTGTTTACTTAGTTTAACTAAGGAAGTTGTTGAAAACCTTAGTTAGACTAGAGTAGATAATAGTTGTTAGTGGCTAATAGCTAAGGTAATGTTGTGTAAGGTTGCTTGTGTCCAGAAGTCTAATGTCTAGATATAATGATGTACTAGTTGCTAAGTCTAGAGTCTAAGTGAATGAGTGTAAAAGAAATCTACTATAAGTATGTAATGTGTGTGAAGTTGTAACGATGGAAAAAAAATGAATGAATGAGAGTTCTAAGAAAATTGAGTTCTTTGAGTGAAGAAAGAAAAAGAAACAAACCTGAAATCAAAGTGAAAATATCAACAACATTCCTAAATGGCTAGTTTGGAAACACCTTCCTAGACTGAAAAAAGTTATACGTGTTTTCGATAAAATATGATACGTGATCAATAATAGTTGATCAGATTAAATGATTAATTACACAATTGTTATAAGCTGCTTGCTTGTTCGATTTTGATATGAAAACGAAAATCTACAGTTTTTAGACTTTATATATTTATGCAATATGAAGTGAATATATTCTGTCAAATTCCTATCATCAAAATAAACAAAAAAAAAAAAAAAAAATTGGAAATGAAATAAAACTTCTCCCGGAGTCAAAACTTTTTATGTGAGTGTGTACTGCATGTGCATGTATAATGTGTTGTATAGATGCGTCTCCTCTCCAAAAGTCAACTTTCTGTGGTGTGTGTATGTGTTGTTGTATAGATTACATCTCCAAAAGTCAACTTTCATTATCCTGAGAGCAGTAGAAGCATGCCAAGATAGGGTTTGAAGCTTTCACTAGTAAAAACTTGGCATATAGTTACAAATAATTCTGTAGGTATCTCATGATGATTGTAGCAAAAAAAGATTTGTTACAGATTTGCGGTAAAAAAAGTTAATAACTATTTGGCCGTAGCAAATTTCCCTATTGTCACTAAGTGTCGCAAAGTATTACAAATTGGAGACTACACAATTTGTGGGCAAATGCTACCATTTGCTACGATTTACTGTATATGTTTGATACACAAAACGACTGAAAGCTGCGTAACTATTAGCTTCATATAGCGACAAATTTGCCAGGTAAATGTCCGTGGATTAGTAGCCACGAAGTAATCAGTAACTAATCTGTGGCCTCCTCATATAGTTTTAATAAAAAAAAATTATTGGCGATTATAGATTAAATTAAAATATCAAAAAAATTTGTTTATTAAATTGCAAAAATTATTTTAATTATACAAAATAAAATTGAAATAGAAAATAAAAAATGCTTCAACGGAGAAAGGTTTTTGCTCTCCGCCACTCTCTTTCTTTCGCTGGATAGATTCTTCTCTATATGCATTCCCTTCTTTGGATCCTAAGAAATAAAAGAAAATCCAATTGTTTTTTTGTTAATTTGAGAAGTAAAAATGAGAGATTTGCCTTTTAAACATCGAAGAGTGTTGACGGCGACGAGATGTGAAAAGAAATTGTCAGATATAAAGGTCAGATCTGAAAAAAAATGTTTAGATATAAAGGTCAAATCTGAAACGAAATAGTTAGATCTGAAACAGAGAAAAAGAGAGATTTACCTTTGAGCGAGTTGATTCAAAGCCAAAGACTTACCTTTACATTGTCGAATTTCACAAAGATATCCGAACCTAAAGCGTTGATGGTTAAAGGGTCTGGAATTGTTGAAACAGAAAAAGCAACTACATTGAAGGAGAAGAAGGAGATGAAGAAAACGTACCGGCGGATTCAGGTCGGAGGTTCGTAAGCGATGACAGTCGGAGACTTGGCCAGATGAAGGCATGATGATTATTGAAGAGGAAGAGATTCGTGTAAGAGATATAAGAGTGACCAAGTGTTAAGTCGAGGGATTTTGAGTGTGAGGATTTTCTTGTTTTATTCTTTTTTTTTTGTCAAACAAATAACTTATAATAAGTTAAACTGGCTCATCTCAATCTAAGGTTTGGAGGATCACTTGTTTCACAACTGATTCACCAATCATTATTTGCCTCAACATGCCAACATATATTATTCTCCATTTTTTCCTCTCAATATGTTCTCTCCTTCTTAGTTTGCAACTTATCTTTGCTAGTTTTCAAAATTTGATAAATAACATTTTCTTATATTTTTTGCGATTTGTTATGTTGTTACTTGTTAGTAATTGTTAATTTCTCTTTGTTAATTTATGGCTATTATCCGTCCTAAAAATTAAAGACAACATGGTTATCCATATTTAATAAAGTAAAATATAAATATATATACACATAAACATATGTGTGTGAGATGACTAATTAGTTTTTAGAGGTTTAATGAAATTTATTTCGGGTAAATCTCTGCATGAAACATACATAAAAGTTGGTGGTGGTTTTCATTAACAATATGCAATGGTTTTTGTTGGAAAAAGCTTGTAATTCATCGTTCCACCATCCTTTTTTTGCAAATTCAGCTTGATTTCGGATTTGATAGTTTAGAAACAAGTTATAAAAGGAAGATTTATTGTTGAAAGAACTGTTCTATAATGTGTAACGATGGAATAGAATGGACAAGCTTTAAGTAATATCTGAACTCTTCCGGTTTCGTTTCTTTTGTTAAATTATCTCAATTGGGTAACCTTTCTTTGTGAAGGTGTATATAGACAAGTGACTGACCTCTCTTGCTAATTTTTTTTTTTGGGGGGGGGGGGGGGGGGG
>NC_025689.1:12455071-12479781 GCF_000633955.1 Camelina sativa
GACGGGAAATGCGTGATTTGTGATTCTTATGTGCGTCCGTGTACTCTGGTACGTATATGTGATGAATGCAACTACGGGTCATTCCAAGGCCGGTGTGTTATTTGCGGAGGGGTTGGGATCTCAGATGCTTATTACTGCAAAGAGTGTACACAACAGGAGAAAGACAGAGATGGTTGTCCCAAGATTGTTAACCTTGGGAGTGCGAAAACTGATTTGTTCTATGAACGTAAGAAATATGGATTCAAAAAACGATGATGACATGTGTGTTTTTTGTTTTTTCGCTATTTGCACAACCCCTTTGATTTGCTTGAACTATTTTGGATCTCTTATGCTTATGTGTAAACTTGTTTGTTGACTACCCCCGTTGCATACAACATATATATTCCCGATCTAAAGATCTTGGATATGAAAAAACTTATGATTAAATTTTTTTATTCATATTTTAATTTTGAAAATTTATATATATCTTACAAAGCCATATGAATATAATTATAACTCTTAAAGGAAATAGCATGCATGATTTCTAGAAACAGATTTCAAATAGATATTTAAGACACAAGAGCAACTAGCCGGACTCGAACCAACATGACAAATACCCGATATACATATTCGAGTAAATGATGTTGTGATGATGTCCGGTCCAGTCAGTCAAGCAATCATAGTATCGTAAAATTAAGACTATCATTACATTTATCCCACCAAATTCCAATTTTATCGCCAGCTTTGAGCTTTCTACGATCAATAACGTTCTTCCATCCGTCTAGTTTGAAACTTCCATCTGTTTCTCTTTTCACTACAACAGCTGTTGTAATTTCAGAACCGTATTCGAACAGATTCACAAGTAGCACCTTATTCGGTTTTGACAATTTTTTAGAACGACTTTCACCCCACTGAGGAAGTATATATGCTTCCACTTGCTCTGTCGATATCGTTAGCGTGTACCGAGCACGTCTGATGGTTTCAAACTTAACAGGAAGTCTGGCTTCCCCAACACCTCAGTTGTTGCCATGGATATTTTTTTACTCTGTTTAAAAGCTTATGTAAGAGAGGTTTTTCTATTGAAGAATTCGTTTATGGGGTTAATTAAGGATATATATAGTAGCAAGAATTGTGTTGCGTGGGTGATTTTCTTTAAGAGTTTGTAACAAATTTTAAGATTGACTATTATTAAATGAATAATGATTTTGTATTGAAGTAAAATTTATTTTAATCATTAT
Organism: Camelina sativa; assembly: GCF_000633955.1. Taxonomy (NCBI): domain Eukaryota; kingdom Viridiplantae; phylum Streptophyta; class Magnoliopsida; order Brassicales; family Brassicaceae; genus Camelina; species Camelina sativa. The sequence continues at coordinate 12,456,289 of NC_025689.1, forward strand.
CTACAAAATTTTGTTTAGTGAATTAGGAATTATTATTTTACATATATTCATATTCTTATTAAATCAGTCCTAACATGTGTTAGAGTTTAAAAACAAAGATTAATTTTTTTTGATTTACCATAACAAAAATCATTGATTACAAGATTCTTTCTAATTAATATATCTGAGAAATTAAAAAGAACATCAAAATGTGTTACTACATGACATCTGTTGGTAATTGTATAATTTCTTTGTAAGAAAATAGAAATTATAAAACATTAATTTTCTTAAAAATTAATTATAAAACATTAATTTTCTTTGATTCACTCTTAACTCACTGAAATCAATATGATCATCAATCACATCACATATCTTTAAAATATATATTAAAAAAAGAAAATACATACCTTGATCCAATTTTTATGTTTCTTTAGTTTGTTCAGAAATTGTTAGAAATGCCTTTTTAGAATATTTTTTTTTGGGTGCATATGGCCCTAGGTTGTTCATTAAAACTATACTTATTAAAATTTAACTATTTACTTAAAATATGACATGTATTGAATACCATTTGAGGGGATAATTTTAATTAACCTTCAAAAAAATTTTATATTCAAAAAGTACAAAATTTAATAATAAAAAATGATAAAAGCCTAATAATAGTAACCTCCATTGGAGGTGCTGTTAGACACTAATTTTTTTTTTGTGGGACAAACCCAAGAAACTAATTAAACCTGAGTAAAATGTCTAAAACGAAATTGCTTATTTACCACCAAACTGATATGAAGATTTGAACCAGCACCCACATAAGAAAAAGAAAATAAGTTCCCAAAGACCATGCCTAGTATATATTCTTTTTTTGGTTTATTGTCTAAATGGGCATTTATTCCATAAAAACTTTGAAATTGTACATTTCTTCTCGTACTCTCGGTTTTAGGCATTTTAGGATAAGCAGAAAGATGGTTCGACCCTTGGCTGTGATGCACTGTATATCTTCAGCTGCGAAAGCGTCACTGCTCCACCGACTTGTCGTTCCGTCACTGCTCTAGTGATTTCTTTAGATGCACTAGATTCCGTCAGCTGCTAATTGAAGGTATAGCTTAATTAGGGACTCCTGAAGATATATATGATGATCTCTGTTTCTGTGGACAATGGTAAAAAAAAATCTGCAGAGTAGAAGAATTTGAACAAGAAAGTCTTTGTCAGTTATGAACATGAGGTAAAGCACCATGATCGTTCCTTCATGTATTCAACAATCTCGTTAGTAATGTTTTTTAGGATTATAAAATCGAATTATTTTGTTCTCTTAACTCTTTATGTCTAAGGTTAAAATGTTAAGGTTTTGTTATGTTAACTCTTAATTTTTTCACAGGAGCCATTGATGGACACATGGAGCTTTGCTTCAATGATAACCTCAGATTTATTTGATTGAATCTGAGAGCGAGAAGAAGTTTACATATTGTTTCAAGTTTTAACAAGAGTAGAAGAAGAAGCATTGACATGGGGAAATAGGGGTTAAGATAGTCTGAAGTTGCTACTTTTTCCAGAACGTCTCTACCTTTTCAACCATCACATTATTGATGCCACACATGATGTGAAAGCCAAATTACCTTGAACAAGCTCCTTGCAGTTTTTACACCTGAAGAAGAACAAATATAGATGACCAAGTGACAAGAAGAACAAATATAGATGATCCAAAAGTCAAGTAAATAAGAAGAATAAACCAAAGAGAGAAAGGAAATCAAAAGAGGATAAAACATGTATTAAGGAAAAACTATAACCTAAGGACTGTAACTAATGGAACTACGGAAAAACTATACCCTAAGAACTATACCCTAAGGGTGTGTTTAAACACACCCAAGAAAAACTATACCCTAAGGAGACACCAATACCTACGGAGAGAACCCAAGAAACTATACCCTAAGAACTATACCCTAAGGAGACACCAATCCCTTTGTAGTTCACTCTTAAAGGTGAATATATAAGAGATTTTTCGATGAATTCGGCTATGTTGTGTTCTTTTAAAGCGATACTCAATTGCAATGGAATTGTTTTTTTAATAAAAAAATTTAGACTCTTCTGGAAATTTTGTAAACTGTTTCTAAATTTTTAGTAAAAATTCCTAAATGGCTAAATATTTGGAAACACTTTCCTAGACTGAAAAAAGTCATACGTGTTTTCGATAAAATATGATACGTGATCAATAATACTTTGATCAGATTAATTACACAATTGTTATAAGCTGCTTTGCTTGTTCGATTTTGATATGAAAACGAAAATCTAGATTTGTATACTTTATATATTTTTATTCTGTCAAATTCATATCATCAAAATAAACAAAAAAAAAATTGGAAATGAAATAAAACTTCTCCCGTAGTAAAACTTTATATGTGAGTGTGTACTGCATGTGCATGTATAATGTGTTGTATAGATGCGTCTCCTCTCCAAAAGTCAACTTTCTGTGAGTGTGTGTATGTGTTATTTGTATAGATGCGTCTCCAAAAGTCAACTTTCATTATCCTGAGAGCAGAAGCATGCCAAGATAAGGTTTGAAGCTTTTAATACCTTTACTAGGTTTAATTAGAGGCCAATATAAGACCATGTACTTTGAGAATAATCAATTAGCTCTAGTGGTAACAAAGCTCGTCAAATCTATAATATCTGGAGACAGAATCGTAGTGTCTTTTAACCTAAATCATTATTTGGCATATAAGACTGGCTCATCTCAATCTAAGGTTTGGAGGATCATTTGTTCCACAACTGATTCACCAATCATTATTTGACTCAACATGCCAACTTAAATTATTCTCCATTTTTTCCCCTCAATATGTTCTCTCCTTCTTAGTTGGTTTGCAACTTATCTTTGCTAGTTTTCAAAATTTGATATACAACATTTCTTATATTTTTTTGCGATTTTTTATGTTGTTAGTAATTGTTAATTTCTCTTTGTTAATTTATGGCTATTATCCATCCTAAAATTTAAAGACAACATGGTTATCCATATTTAATCAAGTAAAATATTAATATATATACACATAAACATATACATATGTGTGAGATGACTAATTAGTTTTTAGAGGTTTAATGAAATTATTTCGGGTAAATCTCTGCATGAAACATATTTAAAAGTTGGTGATGGTTTTCATTAACAATATGCAATGGTTTTTGTTGAAAAAGCTTGTAATTCATCGTTCCACCATCCTTTTCTTGCAAATTCAGCTTGATTTCGGATTTGATAGTTTAGAAACAAGTTATAGAAGGAAGATTTATTGTTGAAAAAACTGTTCTATAATGTGTAACGACGGAATATAATGGATAAGCTTTAAGTAATATCTGAACTCTTCCGGTTTCGTTTCTTTTTTTAAGCTATCTCAATTGGGTAACCTTTCTTTGTGAAGGTGTGAAGGTGTATATAGAAAAGTGACTGGCCTCTCTTGCTAAGTTTTTTTTTTGGGGGATGAACCTATGTTTCCAGGTAGCACACTGTACCAGTAGCCATGGCAAAGCATCACCCTGATCTGATCATCATGGAGTATACGTGATGAAGTTCACTTGGAGAAAATTTAAAAGATATGTGAAGAAGGCTGGCAGGTTTAATGAACAAGACGGTGAATATTTCCATAAGCTTGTCGCTCAAATAATATGATGAGCGTATGAGGCTTGAAGATGAAGAAGCTACACACCTGTTGTGACACTTGGGAAAGAGAAAAGCCCAATCGAAAGAGTTGAAGATTTGAGACACAAGGTTTTAGACCATAACTCAATTAAGGGGGACTGTTAGTTTGTAATTGAGTTTAATGTTATTATGTTCTATAATGAGATAAATTAAAGTGTCTGTAATTAAGCGAAGAGGTGTGTATACAGGTGTGTCATTAGATGTGTTGTTTCAAGTTGTCGGTTGTGACAAATTATCAACGGTTACGACCGTACGATTTGTATATAACTGTGGTGTGTTGTAAAACAAAAGTGCAACAAGTTTCATATATATAAATATATATATTTAAATTTCAGTTTTTGATCTTGTCTTCTTAAAGGAGAAGAGACTTTGTCTCTTGCTCTGTTTCTCTTCTTCTTCCTCTCAATATTCTAACATGGTGTCAGAGCTTATGTTGGTCTTGGAGCCTGTCCAAACAAAACAAAAATAAGAAAACTTCCGCTGCAAGAAGAAGAGAAAGATGGAGACAACAAATCAAGGGTGGGAAGAAGAAGAAGAATGAAAGAGGAAAAGATGGTGGTACCATCAACCTTCACAAACATAACCTTCAAGAAGAAGGGCTCCAAAGGGAAGAAGAAAAAAAAAGGAAATCTTCTCAAAACGAAATGGAGTAAACAGATGTGGAGTTGGAGTTGTGAAACTTGTTTGAAAAAGACGTGAAGAAGATTCACGCACTGCACAAATGGTGAGGTTACACAGATAACCAAAGAAGAGATGTCACAGAGTCGTGATGGTGATCAAAGAGTGACACCAAGCAATAAAGGAGGATGCTTACCTCATGAAAAAATGGAGCAGGAGCCGGTTGAAGAGGTAACCGAAGACGACGTGGAGGAGATTCACGCGTAAGACGTCATGGAGATGTTATGGTGATCAAATGGGAGACACCAAACACTAAGGGAGGATGCTTACCTCAGGAAAAAAATGGAGCACTTTATGGTGATCAATGGGAGACACCAAGCACAAGCACTAAAGGAGGATGCTTACCTCATAGAAAAAAATGGAGCATAAACCGGTTGATAAAACAACCGGAAGAAGACGTGAAAACGTTTAACGCACGAGACGTCATGGAGACGTGAATCTCATGGTGTTCAAAGGGAGGCACCAAGCAAAAAAAAAGAGCTGCTTACCTAAGAGAGAAAAGGGAGAAGCATGCACTTGCAAAAGGGAAAAGGAATATCCAAGTGATGACAAGCTAAGGAGAGAAGATCATCAAAGAGGTGTTTCTAGTGCCGAACTTAGCAAGAAATTTTTGAAGAGTTAATCAAAGGAAGAGACCAAGCAAGAAAGAAAGCTGAGTTCATGCACAGATTTGGTGAAAGGGTTCACGCCCAGATTTGGTGATCAAAAGGACACCAAAAGGAAAAATCAGAATGTTCACTTAGAAGAGAGTGAGTGGAAGAAGGTTGCCAGAACAATTGGAGGAGCGTGACAGAAGATCACAGAGTATACGTGATGAAGTTCACTTGGAGAAAATTTAAAAGATATGTGAAGAAGGCTGGCAGGTTTAATGAACAAGACGGTGAACATTTCCATAAGCTTGTCGCTCAAATAATATGATGATCGTATGAGGCTTGAAGATGAAGAAGCTAACACCTGTTGTGACACTTGGGAAAGAGAAAAGCCCAATCGAAAGAGTTGAAGATTTGAGACACAAGGTTTAGACCATAACTCAATTAAGGGGGACTGTTAGTTTGCAATTGATTTTGATGTTATTATGTTATATAATGAGATAAATTAAAGTGTCTGTAATTAAGCGAAGAGGTGTGTATACAGGTGTGTCATTAGATGTGTTGTTTCAAGTTGTCGGTTGTGACAAATTATCAACGGTTACGACCGTACGCCTTCTATATAACTGTAGTGTGTTGTAAAACAAAAGTGCAACAAGTTTCATATATATATTTACATTTCAGTTTTCGATCTTGTCTTCTTAAAGGAGAAGAGACTTTGTCTCTTGCTCTGTTTTCCTCTGTTTCTCTTCTTCTTCCTCTCTATATTCTAACATGGTATCAGAGCTTATATTGGTCTTGGAGCATGTACAAGCAAAACAAAAATAAGAAAACTTCCGCTGCAAGAAGAAGAGAAAGATGGAGACAACAAATCAAGGGTGGGAAGAAGAAGAAGAATGAAAGAGGAAAAGATGGTGGTACCATGAACCTTCACAAACAAAACCTTCAAGAAGAAGGGCTCCATAGGGAAGAAAAAAAAAAGGAAATCTTTTCTAAACGAAATGGAGTAAACATATGTGGAGTTGGAGTTGTGAAACTTGTTCGAAAAAGACGTGAAGAAGATTCACGCACTGCATAAATGGTGAGGTTACACAGATAACCAAAGAAGAGACGTCACAAAGACGTGATGGTGATCAAAGAGTGACACCAAGCAATAAAGGAGGATGCTTACCTCATGAAAAAAATGGAGCAGGAGCCGGTTGAAGAGGTAATGATCTAAAGTTAAATCAATAACCCGAAGCACACTCAACCATGATCTAGTGGTGTCGTCGTAGCACTTCAGGGTCGAATCCACAGAGACCAAACGATGCACTATGAAATTATATAGACCGAGTATAGCTAAAGCAATGAGAAAGTTTGTATTGCAAGTAACCGAACAAAACAGAAAATAAATAAAAGTTTGTAAATTTAAGAGAAAGTATTGGGCGCAGGGAATCAATCAAGGGTTATGATCACGAAATTGGGTGATGGGTTGAGATAGCTTTAGGAACCGTTCTTGAACTCGAATCTCAATTATAGAACTAACCTACTGTCGCAGTATTAGTTATCTATGCAAGGAATTGAATGAATCCTAAACCGTCGTTTGAATCTAAACAATCCTAGCAAGCATTAGGTTCTAGTTCGATTATGTTCACAAGGTGCCCCAACTTCAACTGTCGTTGGCTAAGGATCACCTTGCTCACCTACGTTCTTTCAAGTAATTCAACAACACTTTTGATGCCTAGACGAATTAAACCTATGACCATAAACTAGGTAGCTAATCTAGTTTAAGCAATAAGAACAACAATAGATGAAGAACACAATAGATCAATCCCAAATCTAACAACCTAAATCAGTAAATCATAAAACCCCCTTTGAAAACCGAAACCCAACAGAGAGACTACTCAGACATGGAAATCAAAGCACAGCAATTCAAAGATGAAGAAATCATAATTAAATTGCAAAAGAAATAAAAGGGTTCAGAAGTCTTCTCCAAAGGGTTAGAAAGGATAAGAGATCTTCTCCCAAGCTTACAAGTGCTCAAAAACGGCGTAGAGTAAAAGTTGTCTAACTCAAAGTCGAGCCTCGTACTTAAATAATCAAACAGAACCCTAAAAGTCGGTTTAAAACGAAAAAGGAAAACTTGAGTCGGGTATGGGGACTGGTCGATCCAAAATGCGGATCAGCCGATCCGAGACGTTTTTCTGCTTTCATGCCATCTGCTTATTAGCTCGATCGGTCTTCAACCAATTTAGCTCCAGATGCATAATTTCATCCCCAAAATGCTCAGATTCCTTCCAAAGTCACCTAGGACCTGTAAAGACTCACACAAGACTAAAAAGACTCTAAAAACACACTTGGACCTAGGAAAAGACTGAAAACAATCCTAAAAACTATAGTTAAAACCCTATAAAATACAGACACATCAGGTAACTGAAGACGATGTGGAGGAGATTCATGCGTAAGACGTCATGGAGATGTTATGGTGATCAAATGGGAGACACCAAACACTAAGGGAGGATGCTTACCTCAGGAAAAAAATGGAGCACTTTATGGTGATCAATGGGAGACACCAAGCACAAGCACTAAAGGAGGATGCTTACCTCATAGAAAAAAATGGAGCATAAACCGGTTGATAAAATAACCGGAAGAAGACGTGAAAACGTTTAACGCACGAGACGTCATGGAGACGTGAATCTCATGGTGTTCAAAGGGAGGCACCAAGCAAAAAAAAAGAGCTGCTTACCTAAGAGAGAAAAGGGAGAAGCATGCACTTGCAAAAGGGAAAGAGAATATCCAAGTGATGACAAGCCAAGGAGAGAAGATCATCAAAGAGGTGTTTCTAGTGCCGAACTTAGCAAGAAATTTTTGAAGAGTTAATCAAAGGAAGAGACCAAGCAAGAAAGAAAGCTGAGTTCACGCACAGATTTGGTGAAAGGGTTCACGCCCAGATTTGGTGATCAAAAGGACACCAAAAGGAAAAATCAGAATGTTCACTTAGAAAAGAGTGAGTGGAAGAAGGTTGTCAGAACAATTGGAGGAGCGTGACAGAAGATCACGGAGTATACGTGATGAAGTTCACTTGGAGAAAATTTAAAAGATATGTGAAGAAGGCTGGCAGGTTTAATGAACAAGACGGTGAACATTTCCATAAGCTTGTCGCTCAAATAATATGATGAGCGTATGAGGCTTGAAGATGAAGAAGCTACACACCTGTTGTGACACTTGGGAAAGAGAAAAGCCCAATCGAAAGAGTTGAAGATTTGAGACACAAGGTTTTAGACCATAACTCAATTAAGGGGGACTTTTAGTTTGTAATTGAGTTTGATGTTATTATGTTCTATAATGAGATAAATTAAAGTGTATGTAATTAAGCGCAGAGATGTATATACAGGTGTGTTATTAGATGTGTTGTTTCAAGTTGTCGGTTGTGACAAATTATCAACGGTTATGACCGTACGACTTATATATAATTGTAGTATGTTGTAAAACAAAAGTGCAACAAGTTTCATATATATATTAATATATATATATATATATATATATATATTTAAATTTCAGTTTTCGATCTTGTCTTCTTAATGGAGAAGAGACTTGTCTCTTGCTATATTTTGCTCTGTTTCTCTTTTTCTTCCTCTCAATATTTTAACATACTCTCGTTCGTATATGTGATGAATGCAACTACGGGTCATTCCAAGGCCGGTGTGTCATATGCGGAGGGGTTGGGATCTCTGATGCGTATTACTGCAAAGAGTGTAGACAACAGGAGAAATACAGAGATGGTTGCCCCAAGATGTTTACCTTGGGAGTGCGAAAACTGAGTTGTTCTATGAACGTAAGAAATATGGATTCAAAAAACGATGATGGCATGTGTTTTTTTTTTTCGCTATTTGCACAACCCCTTTGATTTGCTTATGTGTAAACTTGTTTGTTGACTGTCCCCGTTGCATAAAACATATATATTCCCGATCTAAAGATCTTGGATATGAAAAAACTTATGCTTAAATTTTTTTATTCATATTAATTTTGAAAATTTATATAATCTTACAAAGCCATATGAATATAATTATAACTCTTAAAGGAAATAGCATGCATGATTTCTAGAAACAGATTTCAAATAGATATTTAAGACAACATGACGAATCGAACCAACATGACGAATAGACAGCAAGAGCAACTAGCCGGAATCGAACCAACATGACGAATAGCCGATATACATATTCGACTAAATGATGTTGTGATGATGTCCGGTTCAGTCAGTCGACCAAACGATAAAATTAAGCCTATTACAATATTTATCCCACCAAATTCCAATTTTATCGCCAGCTTTGAGCTTTCTGTTTTCAAGAACGGTACCCCATCCGTCTAGTTTGAAACTTCCATCTGTTTCTCTTTTCACTACAACAGTTGTTGTAATTTTAGAATTGTATTCAAACAGATCCAAAAATACCACCTCATTCGGTTCTGACAATTTTTTAGAACGACTTTCACCCCACTGAGGAAGTATATATGATTCCACTAGCTGTCTCGATATCGTTAGCGTCTTATTGAGCACGTCTGATGGTTTCAAACTTAACAGGAAGTCTGGTTTCCCCAACACCTCAGTTTCTGCCATGGATATTTTTTTACTCTGTTTAAAAGCTTATGTAAGAGGTTTTTCTATTGAAGAATTCGTTTATGGGGTTAATTAAGGATATATATAGTAGCAAGAATTGTGTTGCGTGGGTGATTTTCTTTAAGAGTTTTTGACTAATTTTAAGATTGACTATTATTAAATGAATAATGATTTTGTATTGAAGTAAAACTTATTTTAATCATTATCTACAAAATTTTGTTTTGTGAATTAGGAATTATTTTTTTACATATATTCATATTCTAATTAAATCAGTCCTAACATGTGTTAATTAAAAAAAAAAAGATTAATTTTTTTTTATTTACCATAACAAAAATCATTGATTACATGATTCTTTCTAATTAATATATCTGAGAAATTAAAAAGAACATCAAAATGTGTTTCTACATGACATCTGTTGGTAATTGTATAATTTCTTTGTAAAAAAATAGAAAATTTTCTTAAATATTAATTATAAAACTTTAATTTTCTTTGATTCACTCTTAACTCACTGAAATCAATATGATCATCAATCACATCACATATCTTTAAAATATATATAAAAAAAAAGAAAATACACCTTGATCCAATTTTTATGTTTCTTTAGTTTGTTCAGAAATTGTTAGAACTACCTTTTTAGTTTTTTTTTTTTTTTGGGTGCATATGGCCTTAGTTTGTTCATTAAAACTATACTTATTTAAATTTAACTATTTACTTAAACTATGACATGTATTGAATACCATTTGAGGGGATAATTTTAATTAACCTTCAAAAAGTTTTTATATTCAAAAAGTACAAAATTTAATAATAAAAAATAATAAGAGCCTAATAATAATAACCTCCATTGGAGGTGCTGTTAGACACTAATTTTTTTTTGTGTGGGACAAACCCAAGAAACTAATTAAACCTGAGTAAAATGTCTAAAACGAAATATAATTGCTTATTTACCACCAAACTGATATGAAAATTTGAACCAGCACCCACATAAGAAAAAAAAAATAAGTACCCAAAAACCATGCCTAGTATATATTCTTTTTTTTTCTCTAGAAAAACCTACAATTTGAAAATACACTTAAGTTAAACCACACAATGATAATCCTCTAGAAATAGATTTTTTGTGATTTATTCCTCTCAATATAGATTTAACATGTTGTTCACTCTTACACTTATCGGCAAGATGAATTCGATCGGCTATGTTGTGTTCTTTTAAAGCGATATTCAAAAATTTAGGAAACTCTTCTGGAAATTTTGTAAACTATTTCTAAAATTTTAATGAACATTCCTAAATGGCTAAATGTTTGGAAACACCTTCCTAGACTGAAAAAAGTAATAGTACGTGTTTTCTATAAATTATGATACGTGATCAATAATACTTGATCAGATTAATTATATAATTGTTATAAGCTGCTTGCTTGTTCGATTTTGATATGAAAACGAAATCTAGTTTTTTATACTTTATGTTTTTATATTTTTATACAATATGAAGTGAATATATTCTGTCAAATTCCTATCATCAAAAAAAAAAAATGGAAATGACATAGAACTTCTCCCGAAGTCAAACTTTAGAAAAATACTATGTGAGTGTGTACTGCAGGTGCATGTATAATGTGTTGTATAGATACGTCTCCAAAAGTCAACTTTCATTATCCTGAGAGCAGCAGAAGCATGCCAAGATAGGGTTTGAAGCTTTTAATACCTTTATTAGGTTTAATTAGAGGCCAATATAAGACCATTTAGTTTGAAAATAATCAATTAGCTCTAGTGGTAACAAAGCTCGTCAAATTTATAATATCTGGAGACAGAATCGTAGTGTCTTTTAACCTAAATCATTATTTGACATACAAGACTGGCTCATCTAAATCTAAGGTTTGGAGGATCACTTGTTCCACAACTGATTCACCAATCATTATTTGCCTCAACATGCCAACTTAAATTATCCTCCATTTTTTCCTCTCAATATGTTCTCTCCTTCTAAGTTGGTTTGCAACTTATCTTTGCTAGTTTCCAAAATTTGATAGATATATAAAAATTTGATAAATAACATTTTCTTATATTTTTTTGCGGTTTGTTATGTTGTTAGTAATTGTTAATTTCTTTTTGTTAATTTATGGCTATTATCCGTCCTAAAAATTAAAGACAACATGGTTATCCATATTTAGTCAAGTAAAATATAAATATATATATATACACATAAACATATACATATGTGTGAGATGACTAATTAGTTTCTAGAGGTTTAATGAAATTATTTCGGGTAAATCTCTGCATGAAACATACTTAAAAGTTGGTGATGGTTTTCATTAACAATATGCAATAGTTTTTGTTGCTATTTCATTTGAACAAGTTCATAAAGTAATAATTTCATTTTTTATATATAAAAGATTATTCTAAATTATATGGGGGGATCCACGTCAATCTTGTCATACCTACCAAAATGTAAATGCAACAATGTTAAAAAAAAAAAAAAAAAAGGAAGCAAAATGCTGTATGTCTTAAAATGTTATAAACTTATATGCGCTTGTTGAAACAATATTTTAAGTTTGACGTCAAAAATAAAATAAAAAATGGCATTATTTTAAGAAAGTCTTCGAAAACTAAGGGCCGGTGTGAGACATTTTGTGGCCGTCCATAAATATAAAAGAGAGAGAGAGAGAGAGAGAAAGAGAGGAGGAGACATATAGAAGAAGAAAAAAAGAGAGAATGAGTTATTCAACATCAAGAATTGGGTTGTGTTTGTTCCTCTTCTTCTCATTTGCTCTCCTCGCTTCTGCTCGCATGAGTCTTTCGTTTTCATCAGGTACTTTCTAATTTCTTCCTCTCTCTATATTTCTCTGTTTCCTCAGTTCCAACTTCCAAGTAGTTATAGTTTTCTATGAATATGTCTTTTGGTTATCCAATCTTTAATCACTATATCTATTTACCTCACCGTATATAATCTTTATCGGTTTCTCACAAGATTTTTTCTTTTTTTCCTGGTTTTACTCATATGAATTTCTTCGTAACATGGTTCATCTCATACTCGTTGTTATAATTAGTCTTCTTTGTTTTCCGTAGTGATTGAGATCTCATAATAATAATAAGTATGTACATTTATTGGCCGGTGAGGTGGTGGTATTCACATGAATCATATGCAGAACACTGTATGTCTTAAATGATTGCTCCCAAAAATCGCCAAAACAGGAAAAAAAAAATGTACTACTATCAATTCGTCAAAAACAAAGAAACAAGAAAAATAAAAAAAACTTAACTACACAAACAAATTGTATATTAGTATATCATTTACGGAGATACCAATGATCCCTAAATTCATACACATCATTTCATACGATATGTATAATTATATATTACAGTCTTATATATATATAGATGTTCACGAAAGACAAATTAAGGGCATTGAAAAGCACATGAAATTTTAATTTGTACGTCACAGTCAGTGTTTGCTCTGCAGGCGAAATTTGTTAACAGAACATTTCATTTTGTTTTTTTGGACAAAAAACCCAATAGTGTAACGTTAGCCGGTAAAGTTTTAATTTTTTTTCTTGGCTAAACTACCGTTTTCCTTTTTTTCAAAAAGAAGAAGAGAAAAAAAAATTCTGAAGTTATGTATTATTATTCCCCTTTAAATTATATAAACGTTAGTACGTTCTATCTACATGCCAAGTATTTTTCACATTTTTAGATTATACCATGTCATCATAGGCAGAAAGAAAAAAAGATTAGTGTCATCGTGTTTATTCCATGCAAATAAAAAACTGCGATATTTCACTTCTATATATATGATAATCAATTTTAAAATTACAAAATTAAAATAAAATGACAATAAAATGATAACATGTTTTTGCTGAAAATATTTGTTAAAGTAAGAATTGATTCATAAAAAACCAAGTTGTAAATATATATATAGCTTAGTTTTATCATGTCCTCCTCTGTTTCCAGCTTGTATGCATCCAGTTTTTCTCTCTATATTCAAAATCAAGTGAACATGAAACACGACGCTCAAGATTGTCTTCCCTAGTTTTTCCATTTGGCCGATGACTTGTTCACACGGCCAAATCTTATTTTATTAAAAGATAAACTTTTGTTGAACAAAACAAAAAGATAAACTTTTTGTGATGCCGACGAATCCTGTAAGAAAAGTACGTCATATAAAAGTTATAAACTATGAAATCTGGTGATAAACACAATATAGTATTAAGACTTTTTATTGTAAAGTAAACTAGTAGTATAACCTAATATATAATTTAATAGCTAATTAATTAATTATCTATTTTATGTTCACACTCCAAAAGCGTTGACATTACGACTAAAGAACAAAGACAGATCATACTACTACGACTATTTCATCAAATCTGACACATATTGCATAAATTTAGCAAATTGAAAATGGAACTTAGTGCGTGCCTCCTAAAAATTATACATCTTCTGTTTCTTATTATAAGATGATCTAGATGTTTTCATCAAAGAGAAGAAGTCATTAATAAGTTATAAATATTAAACTTTGAAGGAAAAAACATAGCCTTTGTCATATTATTTTACAAAACATATATTTTGATGAAGTGAGTGTCGACTTAGTTCAAAAACACTAATTGGAAACGAGGGTGTCGAGATTCGAGGTCTGTCTTAGGTACTCTAGTTGTTAGTAATATTTTGATAAGATAGGTCTTAATGTCTTATATAATTAATTAGAAAAGTTGTTATTGTATATTGTATATCATTATTTTTCTAGTACGTTTAAATGTGCATAAACAAAATATGCATATGACTGCAGAAAATGAAATGACTTCGACGGTGGTGCCAGAACGGTCTTTGATGATGAGCACCAACGACTACGGTGAGCCTTCAGCCAACGTTAGACACGATCCACCGCGTGGCGGCAGAGGCCGCAGACGTTGAGAATCTTATATTTTCTCATAACTTCCCAAATCCTCTTGCAAGCTTGCAAATAATCTATATATATATATATATATATAATTATATATGGAGACCAATAAAAAAAATTTCTTTTTCTTTTATATTTTAAACGAGTTATATATCAAAGAGACCGTATATGTAATATATAACACCTCGTTTTCATTTGTGTTCTTCTACATCGACGTCAACTTGTTATTCTTACCTAGATTATAAGTTGTGCTACCTGTAATTGTATGTATAAAATTCCTTTTTTTTTTTTGGTCAATGCCGTTGTACTTCACTCTATTTTTATGTATTGAAATTTTTGTGAATGAGATTTTAAACAGTTAAAAATATATCTCTAAATCGTCACTAATAGGTTTCTACTAAAACGATTTATGTGAATAAATAAAAAAAAATTAAAAATTAAATCTACTAAAATATTACTCTTTCTGTTTCATATTAAGTGTCATTTTAGAATTTTTCACACATATTAAAAAAATCATTAAATTTTCCTTTTTACCCCTTATTAATATATTATACAATTTTTTCTATTGGTCAACACATTAAATTAGTAGGGATAAAATTGGAAAATTTATCAAACATTTACATTGGAAATATAAAGTAACACTTATTTTGAAACAAAATTCTCAGTAAAAAATGACACTTAATATGAAACGGAGGGAGTATAGTTTACGAAATGAGAGTAGACTAGGTTGTATAAATAAATTTCAATCATAGATGTTTAAATTACTTTAATGAATTTTTAAAGTAAGACTAATAGTAATAAATAACATTTGTAATAAATAACATTTTTATATGATTGAAGACAGATCACATGTTGCATTCAAAATGTTTGAATCCAAACTTTAATGAATTTAAGGTAAGAGTAAGACTAATAATAAATAACATTTTTGTATGATTGAATTAAATAAAAAGTTTAATATGATTCACATGAATTAATTTTTTAATGGGCCGTCTCTATCAACTAAACCCATAAAACCATATAGGCCCAAGAGTTATTATTAAGCTCGTCGACAAATTTTTCAAAATGCTCCCTGAGCTCTGAGGAATCTATTTACCTTTGACTGAAGAAGATTCTTCAAATACACACACAACTAAGAAGACGAAGAAGACGAAGAAGACGAAGAAGACGAAGAACGAAGAAGAACAACAATGTTCTTGATCAGAAACCTAACACGAGTCTCACCGACGACATCATCGATCGTGACCAGATTCAGAAACTCCGGATCATCACCGTACACACTCTCTTCCCGTTTCTGCACAGCTCAAGAGACTCAGATTCAATCTCCGGCTTCTTCAAATGGTGTGGATCGGAGTCAATACGAAGGTTTAAGACCAACGAAAGAAGGAGAGAAGCCTAGAGTGGTTGTTCTCGGGTCGGGTTGGGCGGGTTGTAGGTTGATGAAAGGGATCGATACGAATCTCTACGACGTCGTTTGCGTTTCTCCGAGGAACCACATGGTCTTCACTCCTCTTCTCGCTTCTACTTGTGTTGGTACTCTCGAGTTCAGGTCCGTCGCTGAGCCTATCACTAGTATTCAACCTGCGATTTCCAGAGAGCCTGGTTCTTACTTCTTCCTTGCTAATTGCTCTCGTCTTGATGCTGATGCTCATGAGGTATTATACTACTGCTTCTTCAGTTACTTACATGTTAATTTCTCAGATTTAGGTTTTTGATTTGGGAGATTTATAGATCAGATTGGTCAATGATGATGCAGGGACCTTCGAAATCTCTTAGTTTTTAGGGGAATTAGCTAAGATTTGTTGAGTTAGGGAAAAGACTATTTAGTTACTGTAGAAGAAGAAGTTTCTTAATGGTTGCTAAAAGTGTCAGATTCAGTTTTGTTACTGTGAAGCTCATGGTGTGTTTAATTCTGTTGTTATATGACTTGTTTCTTGGTGATTAGGTTCATTGTGAGACTTTACCTGAAGAGATGGACACATTAAAGCCAAGGAAGTTTAAGATTGCTTACGACAAGCTTGTCGTAGCAAGTGGTGCAGAGGCGTCGACGTTTGGGATCCATGGTGTCATGGAGAACGCGATTTTTCTCCGTGAAGTTCATCATGCGCAGGAGATTCGGAGAAAGCTTCTTTTGAACCTGATGCTCTCTGATACTCCTTGTAAACAGTATTTCATCCCCTGAAGATTCAGATTCAGAATTAGAATTAGAACATAACAGTTCTTTGCACAATTTCTTTTTATTAGGTTTACCGAAAGAGGAGAAACAGAGGTTGTTACATTGCGTTGTGGTTGGAGGTGGACCAACCGGGGTTGAGTTTAGTGGTGAACTGAGTGACTTTATTAAGAAAGATGTTCGTCAACGATATTCTCATGTGAAGGACGACATTCATGTTACTTTGATAGAGGTTTGTTTTAAGAAGCTTCTCTTTGAAATCTTCTTTGCAGAACTCACTAAAATTTATAACTGTTTCTAGGCCAGGGATATACTTTCGTCGTTTGATGATCGTCTCAGGCGTTATGCTATCAAGCAGTTGAACAAGGTAAACTCATTTAGAAGTTAGAACATGTAAAGGTGTTGTGCTAACTTTTATAGAGCGTTTTGTCTTAAACACTACTGGTTTTAATTCACATTAGTCTGGAGTGCGGTTTGTGCGTGGGATTGTGAAAGATGTGATGCCTCAGAAGCTAATACTTGACGATGGCACAGAAGTTCCCTACGGACTCTTAGTGTGGTCCACTGGTGTTGGTCCATCTCCTTTTGTGAGGTCCCTTGGTCTTCCAAAAGATCCTGGTGGAAGGTTAGTTCATCAAGATCACTCCATTAGACCCTTTTTTGCTAAAAATTACTCAACAGCAACTTGACTTTTTGGATGTTTATCTCGATAGGATTGGCATTGACGAATGGATGCGTGTGCCTTCTGTACAAGACGTGTTTGCTATTGGTGACTGCAGCGGATATCTGGAGACCACTGGAAAACCAACCCTTCCTGCTTTAGCTCAGGTAGATAACGTCATTTCATACCCTTTCTTTTTGCCTCTCGTCTCCTCTTATACCTTTCGTTCTACGTCACTGACCAATTAAGGTAGCTGAAAGAGAAGGCAAATACTTGGCGAATCTACTAAATGAGATTGCGAAAGCTAATGGAGGACGAGCCAACACCGCAACGGAGATAGAACTTGGATTACCCTTTGTGTATAAGCATCTTGGAAGCATGGCTACCATCGGTAGATACAAAGCCCTAGTCGACCTCCGTGAGAGCAAGGTAACAATCATATACAGACTCACTTGATATTTCTTTGAAAAGTCACTCATAAAGGGAGATTACTTGGGCAGGACGCAAAAGGGATATCAATGACTGGTTTCGTGAGCTGGTTCATATGGAGATCAGCCTATCTGACTCGAGTCATCAGTTGGAGAAACCGCTTCTATGTGGCCATCAATTGGTTCACCACTTTTGTATTTGGTCGTGACATTAGCCGTATCTGATCTGTGACTGTGTCCAAAGTGTTTCATCTCGGCCTACTGTTAGCGAAGTTGTTTTGTACAGAAACATACATCAATAACAAGCTCCAGCTGAAGAGAAGATTTTAAACTTTTTTTTTGTGTGTGTGTGTGTGTGGTTCAGTGGTTGATGACTTGATGTGAGTAATAACTTCTTTTTTTTTGTTTCTTTTGAATATACAAGTACGGTATTTTGGTTTTTGAGACTTTAATCTGAGGGAGAAAATATATATTTTTTTTAAACGAGAATTTTATTTAATAGTCATTTTAGTAATAATGATTTATCTTCATGATGTGCACGATTTTATAGACACTTTCTATAAATGAATGTTCTTTAATTATTTGCACAACAAAAATTGTTTTACATGTAGTATGTACCATGTTCATCATATAAGATATATTTACGTTAAACATAGGAGAGCAGACAATTCTATTTACACCACGTTAGGTATATTTGGAATAATTAGGTTCTATTAACTTGTAATATAATTCTTATTTTAATATTATAAATAAATAGATAAAATCGCACCTATTGCTAATATAGAAAATAGAAACACTAATATTTTTGGTCAGTAGCAGAGCAAGAGAGTATCCCCACGAATCTAATATAGTTAAAAAAATAATAATCATTTGGTGATACAATTTGGATTTTGTGGACAGACCCTGAAGAAGTTATAATTAAAAGTTTTCATTAAAAAATATTGAGGTTTGGATCTTTATATTCACATGTTAATGTCAGTTGTCACGCATGCTCGTGTATTCTCTCCAAGTGTATGCCTCTCCAAGCATACTTGTAAGAGTTATTTACGAAAAGAGCACAGACAATAAACAAATCTTCCGATCTAGGTACAGAGTACTTATCTTCGCATTCAGGTACTCCTCTCATGTACAAAGACTATCCTATCCCTACGATTGTAACCAGATCACTCGTCTCTCAAACTGAGACTCCCACTCAAATCTACTAATCTGCACAGTTCATTTATTCTGTTTGGATGTTTTTGAAAAAATTTAATGTTTTTGAAATATTTGTTTCCTTAAAATGTTCTATCTAATATTTTCTTTAAAAATAAATCAAAACTAAATTAAAAAACAAAACAAATATNAGAGCAGACAATTCTATTTACACCACGTTAGGTATATTTGGAATAATTAGGTTCTATTAACTTGTAATATAATTCTTATTTTAATATTATAAATAAATAGATAAAATCGCACCTATTGCTAATATAGAAAATAGAAACACTAATATTTTTGGTCAGTAGCAGAGCAAGAGAGTATCCCCACGAATCTAATATAGTTAAAAAACTAATAATCATTTGGTGATACAATTTGGATTTTGTGGACAGACCCTGAAGAAGTTATAATTAAAAGTTTTCATTAAAAAATATTGAGGTTTGGATCTTTATATTCACATGTTAATGTCAGTTGTCACGCATGCTCGTGTATTCTCTCCAAGTGTATGCCTCTCCAAGCATACTTGTAAGAGTTATTTACGAAAAGAGCACAGACAATAAACAAATCTTCCGATCTAGGTACAGAGTACTTATCTTCGCATTCAGGTACTCCTCTCATGTACAAAGACTATCCTATCCCTACGATTGTAACCAGATCACTCGTCTCTCAAACTGAGACTCCCACTCAAATCTACTAATCTGCACAGTTCATTTATTCTGTTTGGATGTTTTTGAAAAAATTTAATGTTTTTGAAATATTTGTTTCCTTAAAATGTTCTATCTAATATTTTCTTTAAAAATAAATCAAAACTAAATTAAAAAACAAAACAAATATAAGGAAACAAATTTTGTATATTTTTATTTATTTAAGAAAAATCAAATATTGACTTGGTTTAGATTTTACAATTAAACGAGGTTATATATCGGTTTGGGTTTATAAATAAGAATTAGGGTTTAGATTTTACAATTAAAATGAAATTATATGTCGGTTTGGGTATACAAATGAGGTGGTTAGGGTTTAGATTTTACAATTAAAACAAAATTATATGTCGGTTTGGGTTTATAAGTCCTTGATTAGGGTTTAGATTTTACAATTAGAATAAAATTCTATGTCGGTTTGGGTTTACAAATGAGATGGTTATGATTTAGATTTTACAATTAGAACGAAATTATATGTCGGTTTGGGTTTACAAATGAGAGGGTTAGGGTTTAGATTTTACAATTAGAATGAAATTATCTATCGGTTTGGGTTCATAAAAGAGAGGTTTAAATTTTTAATTTTATAATAATATATACAGATTTTATTTACTTATTTTATAAGGGGATGAATGAAAAGATTCATCCCTAGGGGTGAACCCAAGTATTGTCCTAATTTTTTTGGTCGCTTGTGCGACTAAATGTTTATATTAATTTTTAATCCGCAGTAAATTGTATGACCATTTGTTTGTTATATTTAGTTTATTTTATCGAGTGTTTAAGATTATACTTTGATTTTTAATTATTATAAAAAAATTAAGGAATATAAACACATAATAAGTAATTTATACGCTGTAATTAAGTCATATTTTCCTAATAATTTAATGATTTTACACAATTTTAGTTAAATTAACTTTATTTTATATGTCAAATATTCTAATATTAGGAGTGTTGACAAATAATAAAATGAAGAATTAACCCGTGTTAGCAGAGATTTAGGATTTAATTTTTTATTTTTTATGAATAATCTACTGTATATTAATCTGTTTGGGTTTATAAGTCTTTGATTAGGATTTAATATTCCCTTTTAAAATCTTATTTATAAATACATATTAAGTAATTTATACGCTGTAATTAAGTTATATTTTTCCTAATAATTTAACTATTTTACACAATTTTAGTTAAATTAATTTTATTTTATATGTCAAATATTCTAATATTAGGAGTGTTGACAAATAATAAAATGAAGAATTAAGCCGTGTTAGCATAGATTTAGGGTTCATTTTTTTATATTTTTTTATGATTAATCTACTGTATATTAATCTGTTTGGATTTATAAGTCCTTGATTAGGGTTTAGTATTCCCTTTTTAAATCTTTTTTACTGGTGTATTAAGGTTTGTGTTCATGTGATGACGTCATTTAGTTCGTATCCAAACATCGGTTGAAGGGTAAATAAGTCAGCAACAGTACCGAATTAACTTATTTCCATGCCTCCCGAAGTGCGATGCCTAAATACGAAGATTCATTTGTTGGAATGCCTGTTTTAATAATAATCTCTACTTGTAATGCAATTCTATACATTTTATTAATGTCGTCGTATTAATTTTAAAAAGTAGTTGTAGTTTATTTTCTTTTGTATCGTCCTCCTATACTTTATTGTTTTCGTTTTGTTCTTTACTTTTTTTTTTTATCGGTTTGCACAGAAACATAATTATGCTGATGCAAAACAATAATATTTTAAGAAAAGGTATTGTCATGTTACAGTTAGCGAAAGGACAAGAGAGGGAGGGAACATTGCGAAGTGAGAAAAATAAAAATAATTGACAAGTGACTGTGTCGTGGTTATGTCTTATAAAATCCATTTGATCTCTCTCCGCTTGGCTTTTTTTATGTCCGATTCCGATTTCTTCTTCTCTATGGATTGCTACTAAAAAGTAGTATATGAATCCCATACTTAAAACCAATAATTGACTTCATAAATATCTTCTCGTTTCCTCATTATACAATGATACATATATAAAATACAATTTTCTTGGAGGATATTTCGTTTAGATCCGATATCTAAAGGTATTTTTTTCTTATCAATTATATAGTATGAAACAACTCATACTTTCCCTATTAACACGAAGCCAAGTAGCCAACTATATGAACTATAAAGAAGTTATAATGCGTACATTGTAATAGTTATAACTTTTTATCATCAACAAGTTGCAATTGAATTGAAATAGAGTTACGACACAACCAAAATATATACTAGTTCAAAACTATTATGTTACAATTAAGCCGTATCCTGCAATAAACTATTTAACTACGTATATTTTTTTACCATAACTTAAAGCGGCTATATGGTAAAACTGCGACGGGTCATGATTTTATTTTTTAAAAACAATTACCTCGTGTTAAAAGAACATATATAGTGTATATTCCACGAATGTGACCAAATGTATGAAATAAGTATGCCAACAAAAAGCAAAACTATGACTTTACCTTTGAGGGCTATTTTACCTTTGCTTCTGCTTTCCTTTCAGAGAAACCTTTGTCTACTTTTCTTAGTCATTCTCATGAGTGAGTGTTTTAAACTCCGGGAAACAAAATCATTACTAAAGTATGTTAGTGATGATTGGACCCACTACTCTACTATAAATTTATGTTTTTTAACAGTTATAAGAAAGAAAACATTAAAAAAATTCTATAGCCGAAGATTCCAAACCGAAACATGGATGCTCTCTCGAATCTCCAAAACATGCAAACGTTATTGTGGTCAATGGGAGTATCTCTGGTTGTAAACCAATATACCCGGCCGACTTAATCATTCATTTGACAAGAACTTTTTCTTTCCTAAGAAAAAAGTTTGGTGAACCGAACACAAAAAGAGAGAAACCAAGAATTGGTTGGGGTCGAACGAAATGTCATGGTTTAGGCTTAAGGGTCAAGTAATTCACTTGATAGTTGGATACTTTTAGAAAGTAGAGAACCATTGCTTCTCTATGAACAAAAGACGACGACATTTTGTCGGTTCACACGTACACGGATTGTCCAAACTCCAAAGCATCTAATTAAAACACTCTTATTGGTAGACAAACCTAACTATTACGAGCGAGGGTTCTATTATGTAAATACTATATAGTCTTGTANACCATAACTTAAAGCGGCTATATGGTAAAACTGCGACGGGTCATGATTTTATTTTTTAAAAACAATTACCTCGTGTTAAAAGAACATATATAGTGTATATTCCACGAATGTGACCAAATGTATGAAATAAGTATGCCAACAAAAAGCAAAACTATGACTTTACCTTTGAGGGCTATTTTACCTTTGCTTCTGCTTTCCTTTCAGAGAAACCTTTGTCTACTTTTCTTAGTCATTCTCATGAGTGAGTGTTTTAAACTCCGGGAAACAAAATCATTACTAAAGTATGTTAGTGATGATTGGACCCACTACTCTACTATAAATTTATGTTTTTTAACAGTTATAAGAAAGAAAACATTAAAAAAATTCTATAGCCGAAGATTCCAAACCGAAACATGGATGCTCTCTCGAATCTCCAAAACATGCAAACGTTATTGTGGTCAATGGGAGTATCTCTGGTTGTAAACCAATATACCCGGCCGACTTAATCATTCATTTGACAAGAACTTTTTCTTTCCTAAGAAAAAAGTTTGGTGAACCGAACACAAAAAGAGAGAAACCAAGAATTGGTTGGGGTCGAACGAAATGTCATGGTTTAGGCTTAAGGGTCAAGTAATTCACTTGATAGTTGGATACTTTTAGAAAGTAGAGAACCATTGCTTCTCTATGAACAAAAGACGACGACATTTTGTCGGTTCACACGTACACGGATTGTCCAAACTCCAAAGCATCTAATTAAAACACTCTTATTGGTAGACAAACCTAACTATTACGAGCGAGGGTTCTATTATGTAAATACTATATAGTCTTGTAGAGTTTGGTATT
>NC_025689.1:12482140-12510652 GCF_000633955.1 Camelina sativa
AAGAACGGAATGAGGGGGCTAGTTTCGCGGTTCGTGTGGCTCCGCGTACTTATTCATCTCCTCCACTACGAGATCCTTCGGCTGTGTGTACGGGCTGCGGAAGGAAAGGTCATTTGGCGGATCACTGTTTTCGTAAGATCGGTTATCCTTGGTGGTGGGGCGATCGCCCTCGTTCCAAACTCCCTACTACTTCACAGGCTGGTCCGGGTGGTTCAAGCAGTGATCGTCGTGTCTCGGTTATTCCTTCCAAGTCTGTTGAACCCACACATGTTCAACATGTTGCGGCTTCGGTGTCTCTCGGACATACCAATATCACCGATGCTGATCGTGTTGGTTTTAGCGGGTTAAGTGATCAAGATTGGATCAAGCTGAAGGATATGCTTAATGCACGGTCTGTTGGTACTCATGATCCTCTTGCTGGTAAGTTTTTTATTGAGTCTTGGATTATTGACACTGGGGCTTCTAACCACATGACGGGAAGCATTGATTTCTTAACGAATGTTTGTGATATGGCTCCTATGTTTATAAAACTCCCTGATGGCCGGTTTACGGTTTCTACTAAACGCGGGATGGTCTCTCTCGGTTCCCATCTCACTTTGATAAACGTATTCTTTGTCGATGGCTTGCACTGCCACCTTATCTCGGTCTCTCAACTGACTCGAGATCGACAATGTCATTTCCAGATATCTGATCAGCTTTGTATTGTTCAGGACTGCATCACACGGACGGTGATTGGCGCAGGTGAACAGCAGAATGGGTTATATTTCTTTCGAGGGATGGCTGAAGCAGCTTTGACACAAGCTTTGGAGCAACAACCCAAGGAGGTGTGGCATGATCGCCTTGGACATCCTTCTTCTACAACTATGGAGATGTTGTCTTTTTCAAATTCTAGTAGTAGCGGTTTTGATTCAAAAACATGTGACGTCTGTATTCGTTCAAAACAAACACGTGATTCTTTTCCTTTGAGCATTAATAAAACTTCTGAAGTTTTTGAGTTGATTCATTGCGACATATGGGGTCCTTATAGGACTACAGCAATCTGTGGTTCACGGTTTTTTTTGACAATTGTTGACGATTTCTCGCGTGCTGTATGGATATATTTGCTGCCATCAAAATCTCAAACTGCTTCGACTCTACGTGAGTTTGTTTCTTTGGTGGAAAGACAGTTCGACCGCAAGGTTAAGACAGTGAGAAGCGATAATGGGTCTGAGTTTTTAAGTCTTAGCGGTTTCTTTCGCGAGAAAGGTATTCTCCATGAAACTTCTTGTGTTGGAACTCCTCAACAAAACGGACGTGTGGAGCGTAAACATCGTCACATCTTGAATGTAGCCAGAGCCTTACGGTTTCATGCTCTTGTTCCGGTTGAATTCTGGAGTTATTGTGTTCTAACCGCTGGCTACTTAATCAATCGGACGCCCACGACAGTGCTCCATGGCAAGACTCCATTTGAAATACTTTATAACCGACCACCTCCGATGAATCATCTTCGTATTTTCGGTTGTTTGTGTTACGTTCATAACCAGAAACACGGTGGGGATAAATTTGCTTCTCGCAGTACCCGGTCCGTGTTTCTCGGTTATCTTTTTGGGAAAAAGGGTTGGAAAGTGTACAATCTTGATACAGGTGTAGTTTCTGTATCTCGTGACGTTGTTTTTCTCGAACAGGAGTTTCCATTTGCTCATACTCGCTCGGATTCTCCGACTGCTCCGGCTCCGACTATACCGTCTCCTATTATTGATGATGATGAGTTCCTTACTTTGGATTTGGTTCCCTCCTCCAGTGAGGTTTTGTCGGCTGCGACTCCTTTGACCACGGAACCTCTTGTTTCTTCTCCGACACGAGTTGTTGTTTCGGGAGATTCTTCGGTCGTATCTCTGATGTCTTGGATTCGTCTACTCACGACACATCTGAGCCTATGGGAAAAGGTTGTCGCCAAAAGTTTAAGTCTACACGCCTTCATGACTATGTGACTAATACGACTCATGCGGCGTCCGATGGGGATTTTGTTGAAACTTGTTGGTACCCTATCGACTCCTATGTCGACTGCTCTCAATTTTCGGATCACCATCGCGCGTTTCTTGCTGCGATCACGTCCGGTACGATACCTAGGACGTTTGTTGAGGCTATGGAAGATGAGAACTGGCGTGAAGCTGTGCGTAGTGAAATTACCTCTCTTGAGGACCAAGGCACATGGACGACAGAGACATTACCTCCGGGTAAGAAAGCTCTTGGGTGTAAATGGGTTTCTACGTTAAAATATCGATCCGATGGCACTCTTGAGCGCTACAAGGCTCGGTTAGTGGTTCTTGGCAACAACCAGACCGAGGGGCTTGACTATACAGAAACGTTTGCTCCTGTTTGTAAAATGACTACTGTGCGTTCTTTCTTGGAAGTTGCGGTGGCTCGGGATTGGGAGGTTCATCAAATGGACGTTCACAATGATTTCTTACATGGTGACTTAGAAGAGGAAGTTTTCATTCGTTTTCCTCCGGGTTTCCGGACTGATGATAAGACACAGGTTTGTCGTTTACATAAGTCTCTTTATGGGCTTAAGCAGGCGCCAAGATGTTGGTTTTCGAAGCTCTCCACCTCTCTTAAGGAATATGGCTTCACGCAGAGTTTGAAAGACTATTCATTGTTCACCTATGCTGATGACACTCGGCGGATTCATGTGCTAGTCTATGTTGATGATCTTATCGTTACTGGGAACTCTCCTGCGGTTATTGCTGCTTTTAAGACGTATTTGAGCTCTTGTTTTTGTACGAAGGATCTGGGAATCTCTAAATATTTTTTGGGCATCGAAGTGGCTCGGAACACTACTGGTATGTATTTATCTCAACGTAAGTATACACTTGACATCATTTCAGATACTGGGTTGCTTGGGGCGCAGCCTGTCTCTCATCCTATTGAACAGAATCATCGTTTGGCTACGGCTACGGGTGCATTGCTTCCTGATCCGTTTCGTTATCGTCGTTTGGTTGGTCGTCTTATATACCTTGGGGTTACTCGGCCGGATCTCTCGTATGCTATTCATTTGTTGTCTCAATTTATGCATGCTCCGAGGGTGGAACATTGGGAGGCGGCATGTCGGGTAGTTTGTTATCTCAAGTCCAATCCGGGTCAAGGTATTCTTCTCCGTTCTGGCACTGATCTTCGTCTTACGGCTTGGTGTGACGCTGATCATAACGGTTGTCCCTTAACACGACGTTCTCTCACTGCTTGGTTTATTCAACTTGGTGGTTCTCCGGTATCTTGGAAGACACGGAAGCAAGATGTGGTTTCTCGTTCCTCGTGTGAGGCTGAATACCGTGCTATGGCCAAAACGGTTTGTGAGCTTCTCTGGTTGCGCGAGGTTCTTGTTTCCATGGGTGTTGATTGTTCAGCTCCGGTTTCTCTATATTGTGATAATGAATCGGCTATCCATCTGAGTAAGAACCCGGTTTTCCATGAGCGGACGAAGCATATCGAATCAGATTGTCATTTCATTCGTGATGAGATTGTGCGTGGTGTCATTGCTCCGCAACATGTTTCGACTAAGGTTCAGTTGGCTGATATTCTCACTAAGGCTCTTGGTCGTAAAGAGTTTGATGATTTTAAGCTTAAGGTGGGTATTCGGGACCTGCACACTCCACCTTAAGGGGGGTATTACGAGCCAGGATTCTATTATGTAAATACTATATAGTCTTGTAGAGTTTGGTATTTATGTTTCCATCCTTAGGTTAAATATTGTATCTACTATATAAGGCACACTTTGTGCAACGTTATGAATAAGAAACCTTTTATACATCTTAAGGGTTTTGACACTAACATTTAACTAATCATGAGGTTTTAATTTCCTTCTTTTTTACCAACAAGTAGCTTGATTTCCGGCTAATAGAGTAATAGTATCTTTGAAAATTATGCTTTGTAAGATACTAAACCACCCATACGCGTGCTTTGTACTTTGTGAAGTTGAAGAGACGTATGCGTACATGATAGATCGTGATCTTTAACCGTTTTTCTTCTTTGTGTTTTGTATTTTTATATAAAAGAACGAATTATAAAAAACAGTTAACTGTTTTATGTATACCTAGGTACGTGTTTTATTGTACTCACATAGATTCTGTCAATGACTCTTTTTTTTTTTTTTGAACAACAGACTTTGACTTTTCTATATAAGTCTTTCTGATACTATATGGAAATTAAATTGGTCTATTGCGCCTTTTTCGTTTAACATCTATCTAGTGTGGTGCGCGTTTACAAGCAATAATTGTATAGGGAGAGTGCGATATGTGTACCGTATATTCAACAATTATCAAGTAACTTTGTAAAAGTCATTTTATAACGTGGCATAAAAACCACAAACTAGCTAGATATTTAGAACTTTTCGTCATGGAGGAAACTAGTACTAGCTTCAATGAATGCTACTAATGCGTTCGTACTCAAAGGAGGGGTCATTCATGCAAATGACATTTCGGCGAGTTAAGAAAAACCCAAAAATTCTCACATCACACGTTTTAGAAAGAAAAAGAAAATTCGTTTTGGGAATGGGTCCATACGAAAAATCAAGCAAGGTTGATGATAATTGATGGACCATTCTGTTGGTTATATTGAGTACGAAAGAAGATCAATCTACCTTTTTAACGTACGTCTTATCTTTCAGTTTTGAGATTTTTAAAGATCTTTGGGATGATATAAGTATATAACCGAACAACCTAAGAGTGTTAGTGGGTCTTGCATACAACTGAATAATACAAACTGCAGATCGGGTCATTAGTATGAAGATGTAGAATTGGAAATTGGTAAATAAAGAGACGTTAAATAAGACTTTAGTTTATGATTAGTTATGATAATTAGTAGTACAACTCATTTGTGACATATGGGCCTAG
Organism: Camelina sativa; assembly: GCF_000633955.1. Taxonomy (NCBI): domain Eukaryota; kingdom Viridiplantae; phylum Streptophyta; class Magnoliopsida; order Brassicales; family Brassicaceae; genus Camelina; species Camelina sativa. The sequence goes on from NC_025689.1 coordinate 12,487,009, forward strand.
ATTAAATGGTCTCAAAGGCTAGGAATCCGAACATTCTTACCTATGATCAATCACATGACCTGAACAAGTGTACTCTACGGTTCAGTGTAAGAGATGCTTGCACCACTAGTTAGATTGTGGTCCACAGTCCATCTTCTGGTGCTTCTGGTGATGACTCAAAACGTTGTCGTGAGGTTCATGCAGTACATGAAATCTTTGTTTTGGCAGGCGTCGTCATGCACTAGATCCTTGTGCTTTGTGACCTTGCATGAGCCACGTGAATTGCATACTGTGTAAAACGTAGGTTTTTTGTGTGTTGGTCGTTTAATGAATTTAGCATGTATGAAAACTTATAATTCTTATCAGTTAAATGATCTATATAACATCTCTACCTAGTAATTCGAATATAACCATGTTGCAAACTTGCAATGCAAATATGTGCGCATCTTCTCGAATAATTTTTTTTTATCGGATAGTACAAGAAAGAATATTAAAAAATGAGAAATTTTTGAATTGAAGAGAGAAAGTGTTGTGGGGTTGTTTACAAAAAAAAAATGCGAGGTGCATGTTTGATGCACGAAAAGACATCATTTCTTTACGACGTGTTCTATACCCACTCCATTCCCGCAACACTTGGTATTATTTTTCACTTCTCTATATATTTTTTGGTCTCAAATCTCAATCAACGGTTGTGTTTTTATGCCTTTTACAATAGGTTGAGTATCCAAAATAATTCGGTAACGGGGAAAATTTTAGTAATGAACAAAGGTTTCACCAATATCTTAGAATTGGTTAATCTTTTAATTGAGTTTTTATACGTAACGCGTTAGTTTCTGTTTAATCTTATAACCCGCACGTTATTTATATATCGGTTTAAGACAAAAGCTATTATTTGTTACTATATAATTATACAAAACCGGGAAGCATATTCCTCCGGCCAACCCTTCCATATTATTTTTGGTAGTTAACGTATTAATATATGGTTTTTCTTAAGAACATAACTTTTTAACTTGGGTATTATAGTAGTGAGCGTCTACGAAATGATTCCTTAATACGTACACGACTTTTCATGAAATACGGATGGTTATAATCCAAATAGTATAACATGTATAAACACGTAGAGACGTGTATGGTATTGGTAAGCCAAGTTTGCCGTTGTACGTGCTTAGATTGAGAAATATACGAATTATAATATTAATCATAGTTGGCAAAAAAATATCATAAGCCGTGTTTGAAATCTAAATCTTTATTATATTCTTACGTATATATTTTCATACAACAGAAAATGGATACTATATTACGAGTCATGTGCGAATGCATAAGTGAGTACTTTATTTGTTTAGTTAAAGATAGTCTTGTACCTAAAATGATTTCGATTAGGTAATATACTAAAATGATGATACCTTAGAATATACTATTGTAAAATCACCAACAACAATGCACAAAAAAAAAATGATTGTACTTTTCTTTCTGTTTTAAAATTTAAAAAAAAACCAAAAATCATCTCGAGAAATATGTAATTATATTTCATTTCATTCATTATCACATCAACGGACTTACAAATCATAACTGAATTAACTAATGTGTATGTGTACATACTGAAAGGTTAGGTTATATACTCCATGTTTTGTTCAAATAATGGCTGAGATATATAATGATTTATTCATTAATAGTTTTCGAACTGTATATAATAGAAAAATATGGCCTTTCGGAAATCACGAGGAAATCGAAGGTTGTCCTCCACGCCATGTGCGTCTGCTAAATAACAAACACATACTTCTCTTTGCGTTTTGGGGTTTATTCTCAATTATTCTCATATCTCAACACATATATAATAAAGTAGAAATAGTACGTAGCAAGTAGCCCACAGTAGTAAACATTTGTTTGATAGCTAGAACTGTCACGTGCACGCTCATGTCTATAACACACACACACACACAGACACACTCATATCATCGTATATAACCTTTCGTTTTCCTTTTGGTTCACTTCACAAAAATTGGAAAACCCCATATGAAAGGATTTAATGTGCTTAGATATAGCAAATATCAAATGGAACTTAAAATTGATACCAGAATATATATATATATATATATATATATATATATATATATATAATGGAGTGGGTCGATTTGATTTTGATCCGGGTCAGATCATGAAAAGTAGGTTCAAGATTACCCTTATGTTTGATGTGTGATAGACTGATAGTCATTGCATTTTGAGCTCCATATGAACCTCGTCAGTTTCCTTAGAGTTTCTGTACTTCAAACCCATTGATGTCGTGCAAACCCACTCAGTCGGCTGCATGGGGGTTTTTACACCATCAATTTGATAAATATTTGGATTGCTCTGCAGTAGAGTTTAATCAGTCATATAGGCTATAGCTATGCTTGTTATTCCTCCTATTTTTGTTCTCTTCTTATGGGTTTTACTCTAAAAATACCTTAGAAAAACCAAATGCTTGTAAATTAAAATTCCCAATAATGCTTAAATGCCAAGATAAAAAGACCAAAATAGTTATTTTCTAAATAGTGTTTGGTCGAAAAAGAAAAAGAAAAAAAGACCAAAATAGTAAAAGAAACAAGATGGAGGCATAGTGTTCAGCTTAGTGTTCTTGAGAGGTGAAACTAACGGAACATTGAGGCATAGTGTTCAGCTTTGTGTCTAAAGATTCTTTTTACCTTAGAAGATAAGAGAATCTACAAAGGAGCGCTCCACTTGGTCGAATACTAATTTCATTGGCTGCATCTTTATTAATCGATTTTACAAATACTATGAAATATTATAATATTTTCAAAAAAAAATGTTTAAAATATATGTGAATTGAAGTCAATCGAATATTCACAAACAATTACCACAAAGAGTTATGATTGTACCAGAATAATAACGGACACTCAGATATTTCTATAACTATAATTAACAAGAAACACATAATATATAGTCAGTCTATCAACTAACCGGCCGGCCTTATAAGTAATTACCACAAAGAGTTATAGGTGAGGTGAGCCTTGGCTATGATATGACTGACTAAAGTCTTTCCTATGTTTCTGATTACTATAAACGTGTTACGTTTAGGTTGCCAACTCCAGTCATACAGAAGGTCGATATTCATGTGAATATGTTTTTTTCCAAATAAAGAAAAGTTGTTGCAAGTAATTAATTGCATATATAGTGAATTGTTGTAGTCAAAATATGTATAAAATAATTAAGGCGTAAATCGTAAATGTGTGCTTGAAAAACAGTTAAGAGAAAAGAAGAGGTAGAGGATTTGCTGTACAAATTCAATGTCTCTCCTCTACTAACCATTTTTTTTGTCAAACCTCCTCTCTACTAACCATAAATGTAATGATTCAAGCTTTGAATTATGAGGACGAAGGAAATTGATAACAGTGTATTTTGTTATGAAAACAAGTTCACTATTTTTATTTTTCTGGTCTCTTTTTCGTTTTAATAAATCCATGGGCTGATCCATCGTTAGAAACACACCGCAATATTACAACGTGGATTTCTTTCAGAAGAGTCACCGAACTGTATATTTGAGTTTAGAATGTTTTCCGACTAATGTCCGAGGATGTAAACCATATAATTTGGTTTATACTATCCAAAATATTTTTAAGTCTTTATAAAAAAATTTCATATTTTCTAATACTCTCTATATTTCATAAATATAATTCTTTTTAGTTTTCCAAAAAAAAATATCAGAAAATATTTTATACTATTTTCTAGGCATTAACATTTTTATTTTTATCCTTGTTATAATTAGAGATAAAACAACTATATTTAATTTTAGAATATATAAGAGTACATTATGTTTTTTTTTTTTTGAAAAAGAGAGTACATTATGTTTTGCAACGTAACTTTGACCACCATGTGTGTATAAGCTTAAAAATCTATCTTCATGAAACATAGGAAAATGTTGTGATATCTTCATGAAAGATGAAACCTAGGAAAATCTATCTTCATTGACTACACAATTTGTTCGAGTTGTGTTGTTTTTAATCCGCATCAAGTGCTCTGCCTACAAATAATAATTAGGGACTCATCATGTTGTTGTAATTAATGTGATGAACCAAAAAAAAAAAAAAATCCACCACTTAATTGTATAAATCGGAAACGGTAAAAATCGGTGATGTTGAACTATTGAAGTGATTTAAAACTAATTGGAAGTTGAAACAGCTACAGACCTCTTTATTTTTTGGTCAAATAAATCAATGTACTGATGTGTCAATTACATTTTAATTATTCCTCGAATTAATCACCGACCTAATTTTCACTACTATGTATTAATACTAGCCACTAATTTTAAGATATTTTCCTTTTTTTTTTTTAAACTATTTGTTGTCCATTTTACATTACAGCATATAGTGTTTTTTTTTTTTTTTTGTTTATAAATTAGTTTTCTCCTATATAGTGTTTCAGTATAAGAAATATTATACTCGTTGTCTTGTCAGTTTCGGTGCATAAAAATGGTCAAGAAATGAATATAATTTACTTGGTATACTTTGGTACGTGCAAGGAAAAATATTCACCTTCCTTTCAGAATTACCACTTATACAAAGAAATAAATCATGAGAAATATATATTTTCAAACTTACACGAATTTTGAAGAAATGGTAAAGTTTTGTTCTTGTTAAAAAACCAAAAAACAGCAAAATTACCCTTTTTATCCTTTTAAATAAAATAAATAAATAAACATTAAAAAAAAAATTGGAGTTATTCTCTCATTTTCTCCCTTTATATAAACAAATCACACAAACCCCAAAAAAATTCATCAAACCCTTTCTTCTTCTCACCACATTTTTTCTTTCTTTCACTGAGAGCCCATTTCTCTTTCTCTCTCTTTCTCTCTTTCTCCGGAGATGGTTGTTGCTATGGACAAACGTAGCAATGTGAACGGAGATCCCGGCGCCGGAGACCAGAAGAAGAAAGGAGAAGGGTTTGATCCGAGTGCACAGCCTCCGTTCAAGATCGGTGATATAAGGGCGGCAATACCAAAACACTGTTGGGTTAAGAGTCCTTTGAGATCAATGAGTTACGTCGTCAGAGACATTTGCGCCGTCGCTGCTCTTGCCGTCGCCGCCGTGTATTTTAACAGCTGGTTCCTTTGGCCTCTTTATTGGGCCGCTCAAGGCACCCTTTTCTGGGCCATCTTCGTCCTCGGCCACGACTGGTAATTTTTTTTTACTAATCTTACGTTTTTAAATAATTTAATTTAATTAATTTAATTTTTCAATTTAGTTTTTGCTTTTTTAATTGCATTGAATTCTTAAATTATACTTTGAATTTGCACGTTCGATGAAGTATTGTCGCTAACTTCAATATTTGTTCTTTTGAGGTTACTTTGATTTGTTAAAAAACAGAAAAAGAGGATCCAAGATTTCTGTTTTTAGATTTTTTTTTTATTTTTCAATAACGTTCCACTATGATGGTTAGTCGTAAGACTCGTAACAAAATATCTAAAGACTTTTCTATTATTATTAATAATACCGCATTTCATGGATCTACGTTCGAACTTTCACAAATTACTATTGTTTCTTTTAGATCTACGGGGTTTTTTTTTTAATTGTTCATGGAACTATTGAATTATTAATATAATGTACCAATGTACTTTCGAGATTTATACACGTCATATATAGATATATTTTCTAACCTTTCTTGAGGCGTTTTATATTATGAAAACATGGACAAATATTAATATTTTTGCAGTATATATTATAAGATGTATGTGTGTTTAATGAAATATTGATGTGAAATTGAATGTGAAAAAATAATGACACAGTGGACATGGGAGTTTCTCAGACATTCCTCTGCTGAATAGTGTGGTTGGTCACATTCTTCATTCCTTCATCCTCGTTCCTTACCATGGTTGGTAAGTTATTTACTTTTATTCTTTTCTCTTATTACTATTATTTTTTACTGTTTACGTTGTTATTTTTGGTGTATTTGGTGCATGTTAGGAATTTAATCTGATAACCTTCATTTCAATCGGATATTTTTTTTTGGGATGTATTGCAAATTTTGTGATTAGAAAATAAAGCATGTGACTATATGAGGTGGCTTTTGATTTTTCCACTCCAAAAGCATCAAATCTTTTAGTAACCAACCAAAAAAAGAGGGCATCCAAACTTTTATTAAATGTTGTGGGCCAATTTATGGCCCGTTAGCCAACCTGAACATGAAGAAATTGATGTACCTTTGTCTAATTAACATTAATTTTGTGAAAATGTGTTTTTTTTTTTAGATTGAGATTGATGTCCTAAATGTATCCATCGGCTGGTATCTTTAAAAAGTAGATTTGTATGCATCATTATAAGAAACATTATAGTACTGTTTGTTTGTTACTTACCCCCTCCTAGTTATAAATTTTGAAGATTGTTAGAATCTGCCACAAAGACTTGTGTATACTTTTGTTTATAGAACTTAACAAAAACTAATTTTTTGTGAATTTATACAATTGGGTTGTAGGAGAATAAGCCACCGGACACACCACCAGAACCATGGCCATGTTGAAAACGACGAGTCATGGGTTCCGGTAATCTTTCCTTCTCTCATCTGTCTACTCTTGTCTTTTTTTCTTTCCTATATTCGAATTTTTATATGCTAGCTAACTCCTAGGATATGTTTTAATTTTATTTTATTATGTTTTAGTTAATAGATTTAGTTTAGGCAAGTTGAATCCTAACAACAACCACTTGGTCAGTTTTATTTTATTTTCAAGTGTCGTTTGTTGAATCAGTAATTGATTTTTTTTTTTGTGGTTTATAGAAGGATCAACTCTGTCAACATATAATACTACTAATAATATATAACTTTAATAGTGGACCACTTATATTCGGGTCCTTCGCATAGGACGATTCTCCTCGAAGTGCGAATACTTTTCTTTTTCATTTTTTTCTCTTCTTGGCGTTTTCGTAATATTTTGTCTAGATCTTGAAAAAAATACTAATTTTTTTTTAGAAAAATTAGAATGCACATGCGCTGTATAATGATAACGATTAAAACCATAATGTAAATTTATACGAGTGTATAAATTAATAACAGTCATTTTAATCAAAACATTTCAGTTACCAGAAAGGGTGTACAAGAACTTGCCCCACAGTACTCGGATGCTGAGATACACTGTCCCTCTCCCCATGCTTGCTTATCCTCTCTATCTGGTAAGTATTTTTAAATCCTAGTCTTGCACAATAATTGATTTTTTAGATTTTTTAAAGTAATAAAAGTTGATATTGGATTTTTATTTTGACAGTGCTACAGAAGTCCTGGAAAGGAAGGATCACATTTTAACCCATACAGTAGTTTATTTGCTCCAAGCGAGAGAAAGCTTATTGCAACTTCAACTACTTGTTGGTCCATAATGTTTGTCACTCTTATTGCTCTATCATTCATCTTCGGTCCACTCTCCGTTCTTAAAGTCTATGGTGTGCCGTACATCGTAAGTTATTTCATAACTTTATACTGTGTGAGCAATTTTATGATATACATGTTTTTGACATAAATTTTGGATTTATTTGTTTTTTTCAGATCTTTGTGATGTGGTTGGACGCTGTCACGTATTTACATCACCATGGTCACGATGAGAAGTTGCCTTGGTACAGAGGCAAGGTAATTTTTTTAAAAAATTCAACTATATTTATGTTTGTAAGAAAACAAAAATCTCTAGAAATATTAGCAATGTTATATAGGAATGGAGTAATTGATTTGTTTGAAAAATATAGGAATGGAGTTATCTACGTGGAGGACTAACAACTATTGATAGAGATTACGGAATCTTCAACAACATTCATCACGACATTGGAACTCACGTGATCCATCATCTCTTCCCACAGATCCCTCACTATCACTTGGTCGATGCCGTGAGTGGATCATTTTTTTATTTTTACTGAGATTAGTTCTAATCCTAATAATAAAAGGGAGGGGTGATTAATTAAATTAGTGATTTGTTTTATTTGAATGATTGACAGACAAAAGCAGCTAAACATGTGTTGGGAAGATACTACAGAGAACCACAAACGTCAGGAGCAATACCGATCCACTTGGTGGAGAGTTTGGTCGCAAGTATTAAGAAAGATCATTACGTCAGTGACACTGGTGATATTGTCTTCTACGAGACAGATCCAGATCTCTACGTTTACGCTTCTGACAAGTCTAAAATCAATTAAATCTCTTCCTTTGTTTAGCTCTATTAGGAATAAACCAGCAAGTCCCCCTTTTTTTAATTTTGTTGTTGTTTTTAAGTTAAAAAAAGTGTACTCGTGAAACTTTTTTTTTTCTTTTTTTTTTCTTTTTATAAATGTATTTACATTACAAGACGTAAAGTTTTGTTCTTTCTTTTTTTTTTTTCGCTTTTTTTAGTTAACATGAAAAAGATTTGAATAGTAGTAGTAGTATTTGTTTCAGACAAAAGTAAACTGAAAAGAAAAAGACAGTTCCACTGAAAGTACGACAAAATGCACGCCGTTTGTGGTCCCTGTCATAACGACAATGTGTGTCACGGAGTTGTCGCTTTTTTACTTAATAGGCCTACTACTACTTTACGGCCCAAGAATATAGTAGTAATATCTAAAGCCTCTTAAATGCATATCTCCAATGAAAACAAATGAAGTAAAGAACATTGTTTACACCACCAGCCACGAGGCACCAGACCACCAGTTATAGAATTTGTTCTCATATTTGGGCAAAGTACTGTATAGGGTAATTTCAGATAATTCCATACTCACATGATTCATTATAAACTAGTATGAAGTTTTTGTGGGTATTATAACCTAGTGTAGTTTTTGGTTGGTATTCCTATATTTTGTTTGTTATTCTTATCTAAGACAACGTTTTGTTTTGATATCTCTCCAGTCTCAAGCTTTGTTATTACTTTACGTCATTTTATATAAAATGTTACAAAATTGATGTAGTTTATAGCTATTGTCCGACAAAAGGCTACAAAGACTTCTATTTGTTTGCCAAAAAAGATATAAACAAGCAAACTAGCAAATCCTAAAAAGAGTAAAGATTGAGTTTTAGACCAAAAAATGGCTACGGGCCTTCTCTCCAATCGTTTGTCTGTTTCGCAATATGGAACTCAAAATCATCAAAAACTCTGCAAATCCATAATGTCAATTTCATAGACATTAACCGTAAAAGTTTCAAAAACCCATTAATTTGACATCATGAACCACCAAAAATAGTATTCCAAACTGAAAGAGTTTAACAATGCTGTCAACATCTGTGGAAAGTTTCATGCACCATCTAAATCATGGAATCTCATAATCCACTTTGCACACTAGAGTACAAAATTCATGAACACTAAAACTTAGCAGACCCTTTTGGAATTGACGTTTTGTGTTATCCTCAGTTTCTTATTAATTGTAACATTGTAGCACAACGGACTCTTTACGAATACAAATGCAGCACACTGTAACTGATAGTAATATTTATACAAAATATACTGAAAACCTTAAAAATGATCGAATAGTGGAAATTTAGAGAGATGCCTAAAACCAAAAGCAGTGGCAATTTTGGCCCTCCTTCAAAAGCTATGTACCACACTTAATAGCTCAGCTTTAAGCCTATAATATACATTTAGTGACAAAGCACAAACTCAAACCAAGCCGATTACAAAACTCTGAGGAAATCTATATAACTATCATCACCATATCTATATAGATGAAATTATAGCAATAATTATCATATCACTTTGACTCTTGCCGGAAACTGTATTCCGGCAGGTTCCTCTTCAGTCGGAGAATCTCTAGAGGCGACAAGTTTCACAGAGAAAGGAGTAGCGGATACATACTTTTGTCTAGCTTCAGCAAAGCTTGGAGCAAGAACAGTTTGCATCCATTGATCACACGTTCTCTCTTCATCTGATGACCATCTTAAGGCATGTAGAATCTGAAGGATCGCATCGTTTTCGATCTCTAGATGTGTTTCAGGTCCAAAGGACCGATGAAAATGCGAAAGAACGTTCCTTTTTATGTTCTTGGCTAACACATCAAAGTCAATCTGCTTGAACGTCACTTTCCCGTCTACTTGTTCCACAAATTCATCAAGCCAAGCTTCCGTGTTCTCAGACATTGCATACGCCTCATCTGTGTTTGCTTCTGTCTCATCCACCGGAAGATTGAGATCAAGAAACGAACGTTGAGACTTAAGGGCTCGGAGCTCTGTAACCCCTGTTTCTGACTCCTCCTGTCTTCTCTTATTCAGACCATTCTTGATAACATTTGACGCATTGTCGGCTAGTTGTATCTGAAGTTTCCAGTTTCTTGGACTGAGTACTCTTTCCTCTGTATATCTGACTCGTTCTTCAACGACATGACAATCATCACTGTCTTTATCAGTTCCAGAAACAGTAGCAACAACTATAACATTTTTCATACCAATCTCTCTCCCATGTGAATCACGGAGTTTTCCAGTTCTCACAGCATCAGACAATCTGATCTGATCAACGAACTCGGCTTTGTCAACGTTTTCAATGAAAACAACAGAATCCGCCCGCCTCGCCACTTGGCCAGCAATGTAATCAACAACTGTCTTCCCTCTGAATCTATCGTCAAGACTGTCCTGCGACTGGAAATCTACACAGATGCAGTTGTCTTGGCCACCGCAGAAGACTTCAGCAAGAGCTGATGCTACTTTCTTCTTCCCGGCTTTATCAGGTCCAAGAAGAGCAAGCCAAACATTACTTGTGGTTGCTATATGGTTTCTTCTCCTGGACTCATCATCTCTGTATCCACAAAGGATTTCGCTAATGGCGTTCACGGCTTCGTTCTGAAAACCGACTTTCCTAGAGAGTAGTTCCCTCAGAGACTTGAAATCTTTGCAATATCTTGAAGCCGCCAACATTGGTTTCTCTTTGACAACCTCAAGGTCTCTCCTTTTAAGCGATACTGGTGTGCTTGAATCCTGGTTTTTCGATGCGTAGATTGTTCCCAACCCTAAATCTGTGGTAACACAGCTCAAAGGCGAGTTCGTTGTCGTGCGACTTGTGAGATCCTCGGTTTGTTTTGGCTTTGAGATTTTTACTGATAAACCAGGTTGGTGGTGTAGCGAATTCTGCGCTTGAGACATACCTTGAAAGCTTTCAGACGTGGTCCTCATGCAAACAGTTTTCTCAGTTGGGCTTCCAAGACTCATCTTGGTCTGGCTAGACGGAACCAGCTGAAGAGGGAACTGCGGCCTAACGGGCTGGAAACTGAGTTTAGGAAATGCGGGAGTTTGATGGATCCTTTGGCAAATGTCGTCCCATTTCTTCTGCAGAGCCGGAATCCGAGCGGCTAATGCGTTTGGATCATCTTTAGCCTGCACTGAATAAGAAGCAAATACTCTCAAGATAACTGTCGTAGAAGCTAAAACCATTATAAAAACAAGTTTTTGGTAGCAATCAAACATAGAATAAAAGCTCATAAAAGCTGCACCTTTCGGAGAAGTCCTTTGTCTTGTTCAGGCTCCACATTTCGTAACCAAGAAGGTAACTTCTCCGAACACTGATCATCGATCACTGACACAGACTTGGCAAAGGCAGCCACTTCTTGCTCATACTTCTCGTTACAGAGATGACATCTAGGTAAACTCTGATTCATTGAGTTACTAAACGGTACTCTAAAATCCGATGTTGATGAGAAAAACCCTCCAAATGGTACAAACGATCCCATCAAACTGAATGTAAACATCATTGTCTCAGTCCAAAAACTCAAACCTTTCCCAACATTAGTAGATACAAAAAAAACAAATCAAATCAATACCTGGATTTTGGATAAACCCCTTGAGTCGAAGATGTAATAGGAAGAAGATGAAGATTCCAATCTTTATCAATCACCGGAAACCTCTCAATCAGCTTCAAATACGTCTCGTTACTCGACACACTTGCGATAAACCAAAGCTTCTCACGGTGAAGCTTCAACAAATCAGAGAGCTTCAACACAAACTTGTCAACAACATCAACTGAGTAAACCTCACTGGTTAAATCTTTCAACTCCCCAAGATTCAAAACCATACCTGACTTCAATCTCCCTAAATCATCATCAACCTTTACATCGACCCTCGACCCTTGAGCCAAAACTTCACTAATCTCTACACTAACTACACTCAACCCACTAATCTCCAGAGGTAAAAAACCAAACTTTCCTCTGTTTATCGAATCAGTAAACGTTTTGAGAGCCTCACCACCACAAGCACCAACCAGTAACGGATTCTTCTTAGCCCTCCTCCCCAAAACTTCGCCGATCCTCCTACAATTCTCGTCGAGATCACCAAACGGGAACCCGAATCTAGCCCGACCCGAATCAGATTCCGGTATGTTACACAGAAACAGAGGAGGAACACGAGATCTCGACGTGAACCTCGACGAGAACTGAGACGTCACCGGAGGATGAAGCACGTCGAGCTTAATGTCGGTGCTTCTAAACCCGGCTTCACCAAAGACCCGACTCACTATCGGGTCGTCTAATATGGATAGTATAAAATACTTCAACTCAACTTTCAAAACCGACGTCGTTTGTGTGTTGTTGTTGTTGTTCGCATGTATCTGGTGGAGATGATAAGTCTCCGGGTGACGTCGTTGAGTCGCCTGAGATCTTTTGATCGCCGCCATGAGAGAGTTCGACACCGGAGGATCTTCTTCTACAGCCGTCGGAGACTTAGAAGAAGGTAACCTGTCGAGAGACACGCCGACGCAAAGCTCGAGCGCGCGAAACTGGAGACGTGACGAGTACGGCGTGTTGTGAGCGGCGCGTGAGATACAAACTTCTCTGAGGATAGAGGAAGGCATCGTTAAGAGACCCGAAACGGCGTGAAGAGACGTCGTTTGAGCGTGGCTGCGACGACGCGCGACGGAGACAGCGTCGTCTAGTGCACGTGCCGTTTCTTCAGTTAAACATTGCCTCGCCGTGGTTACCGGTGTCGGCATCGTTTCCGGTTTAGCTAATAAAAATTCGAAATTAAACTAAACCGATAAAATTCATAACCAAAAAAAACAAGAACACAAGAAGATGAAATCAAGAAAACTATAATAAACAAAACAAAGCGTGAAAAATTATTTTCTTGAAATGGGAATTATACGACAAAGATATCAAAACCGTGTAGTCGCTTTTATGAAAAAGAAATAGTTTTTTTTTTTTGTATATAATATATAGTTTTTGTATGTTATGTTACCAGTATGTTACTTTGGTTTCAATCCTCAGAAGGGTTGTGTGAAGATATGTAAAGAAAGAAGAAGAGTCGCTGTTTTGGTGGTCTATTGGCGATGGAACCCACTAATATATATTTTATGAATTGTTATTACTTATTAGTTATTATGAGATTGAGTATGATGAACTTTTATTTTATTTTTGTTTTTGTATTTTGTAATGTTGTTGTTGTTATGTGTTGCCCCAAATCCTCGTGTATATTGAAGGAGGAGGGCAAAGGCACATGTGGTGAGCATAGATTCACTATGGCCCAACTCAAAGATCTTCCTTTGCTTTCATTCGCTTAAACCCTTTCAAAAAAATTTCAATTAAAAATCTAGATTTGACAATCCACATTGTTTTTCACGATTATTCTTCCTTTTTTTATATAATATATTTATGTAAACAGTTTTTGATATTCTCTCTTCTCTTATTCTTATCTAAAAGTGAACTATTCAGCTCACAAAAATAAAATAAAAATATCTAAGTATGAATGAGTGAGTATCTATGCCAAATCTTCTTTCCGTTTTTTTTTTCAACTTGTATTTGTATTGTGAACATTAACTAACTATTTTTGTCCAAAAGCCAATAGTTCCACTCAGACTAAGTAATGCATATATACTTTTTCTTAGAAATACTATGTAATAACTCAAAAACAAATTTTATAGATAATTATAGCGCACATTCCACAAAATTTCTAAAATAACATCATTTGACATAATTAAATATTTAAAATTATGTTTATAAGTTTTTAGGTGTGAATTTTCTATTTTACATTCAATATATAGTTTTGAGAAAGTAAGATTTAGTGTTTAGAGTTTAAGATATAATTTTAAAACATAGTGTTATTTTAAAACTTTAAAGATAATATTCTTACTTTTTAATATATATATATATATATATATATTTATGCTATTAACGAGAATTAACCAACTTTTTTATTTATAAATGATTAAATGTTGAAAAACAGTCATAATCTTCTTTTAGAACCGCAGCGTTTTGCTCTGGGGGTGAAAAAAAGACGATTTAGGGTTTCTTTGCTTCTTACGCAAGTTCTAATGCCGCCGGAGGCTGATCCACCGGTGGCGGGGGTTTCTCTCGTGGTTGATGGCTCTACGGGGGTCGTGGGGCTAGAGGAGGGAGAACTACTGTTGGTTCAAGAGGGAGTTGTAGGGTCGGGGAGTGCTATAGAGGTGCAAAAGGATGGTGAAACAGGCAGTGTGGTTTTGGGTGCAGCGGGGTTGGGTGACAAAGTACGTGCCGAGATGGAAACAAAGGTTGATGGCATCGGGAAGGGGGGAGAGCCAGCGAAACAGAAACGCTCGTGGGTTTCAATGGTTAAAGATCCGGCAAGACTGGAGAAGGTGGATTTAGCGGTTGAAGATGTTGATGGTATGCCTACAGTGCAGATACCAGACAGTGTTTTTGAGGGTGCTCAACCATTGTGGGAAGATTTTCTTATAGGAAAATTCTTAGCAAAGGCTCCTTTCATTGGAGGTATTCATGCTCTTGTTAACAAGATTTGGACTCTTGGAGATCGCTCTATTAAAATTGAGGTGTATGTAGTGGATCACTACACAGTCGGGTTTCGAATCCAAGATACACGGACTCGTGAACGCGTGTTACGACGAGGTATGTGGAATCTATGTGGGGTTCCAGTGGTGATTACTAAATGGAGTCCAATTGTTGACACTAAACAAGAAGAACTAACGAAGGTCCCTCTATGGGTCATCGTTAAAAACATTCCGCCAAAATATTTTTCTTGGAAGGTGTTAAGTGCTATCACTAGCCCACTAAGAGTACCACAGAAGTTGCACTCTGATACAGAGGCATGTAAGTCTTTTGAGGAGGCAAAGGTTTTTGTCGAGGTGGACCTAACAAAGAATCTGCCTAAGCATATGTCATTTAAATCAGGGAAAGGAGGTGATACTGTTGTGGAGTTTGTCTACCCGTGGTTACCCCCACGATGTATAACATGCTCCAAATGGGGTCATACAAACTCGGACTGTTTGACTAAAGTGAAAGCTGGAGATTCTGTCCTTCTCAATCCGGTTCCTATGACTCAAAGTGACTCTGTGGTAGTTCCTCAAACAGAATCGCAGGTAGTGGCAGAAATTGCCAAGGAAGTGTCTGCAGAAGTTACGAAAGAGGCTAATATTTTGAGTACAGAGGATAAAGAACAGGAATGGTGCACGCCGACTAAGGGGGTTTGCAGCCCGCAAAAGCGGCTTGTTACAGAGCAGGACAATGTCTCACAGTTCTCTAACTCCTTTTCATGTCTTAGTGAAAAAGGGGAGAAAGGCGACGATCTTAACATTGATGGGGAACAGAGTATTACACTTCATGAGAATTCTGTCAATGAAAGCACGAAGAATCATGTAGCACAGTCTGATCAGCAGGGCACTGAATCTGAGACATCACGAGTGGAGATAGCTATCCGTCCCTCTCTTCCCCGAGCTTCCAAGGAGGGTCACAAATTTATCTCGCACACTGGTTCGCATAGTACTAGGCCTCCTCCTGGTACTCAGCAAACACGTAAAACTGCAAAAAATCTCTGATGTCTGGGTTTTTCTGGAACATCAGAGGGTTTAATAGGTGGGAGAAGCAAAGGGTTGTACGAGAGTGGATGGCTCGTAGTAGTTATGATTTTGGTTGTTTGATTGAAACAAAAATAAAGGAACGTAGAGCTGATCGAGTAGTTGGATCAGTGTTTGCAAATTGGTCTTTCATGTCGAATTATGAAGAGCATCGACTTGGAAGGATTTGGTTGGTTTGGAAAAGTAATGTCCGCATGACTCCAGTGTTCAAGTCCTCTCAGATGATTACAGCTGCTGTTTCTATTGATGGGAAGCAAGATTTTTTTGTCTCCTTCGTTTATGCATTGAATTTGGTCGCAGAACGTAAAGAGCTTTGGAATGATTTGAGGCACCATCGCTCGTCTCCGCTTCTTCGTAATAAAGCTTGGCTAATCTACGGGGATTTTAATGAAATTTTGGAAAATGAGGACCACTCTCTGTATGACTCATCCCCTTTTGTTCCACCGGGTATGCGAGATTTCTAGGATCTTGTCAACTACTGTGAACTTTCGGATATGAGCTATCAGGGTCAACGTTTTACATGGTGTAATAAACGTCAAGAGGGTGTTATTTGTAAGAAATTGGATCGTGTGTTAGTTAACCAGATGTGGCTGCAGCAGTATGGTCAGTCCTATTCGGTATTTGAGCCTGGAGGGTGTTCAGACCATATGAGGTGCCGCTTTTATATTTCTGCGGTCAAACCGCAAGTGAAAAAACCTTTTAAATTTGTCAATGTCATCACGCAACATCCAGAGTTTCACACGCAACTGGCAGCTCGATGGAGTGACTCTCCTCCTCTGTTTCACTCCACTTCTGCATTACATCGTTTTTCAAAGACTCTAAAGAGGCTTAAACCTCTTTTTCGAAATATGGGGAAGCAGATGGTTGGCAATATTACGGTTCGCACTAAGGAAGCTTATGCTGTATTATGTGAATCGCAGGGCCGAACTATGAATAATCCATCTTCACGGTTGATACGCGAGGAGGCTGAGGCGTATGCTAAATGGCAAAAGTTATCTGAGTTAGAAGAGCGCTACCTGCAACAAAAAGCCAAGCTCCACTGGCTGAAGATTGGTGATCAAAACAACAAAGCTTTCTATGCAGCGGCACAGCTAAGAGAGCAGCGAAATAACATCAAGGAGATTCAATGTGAGGATGGGAGAGTAGTCACAGACCTTACTCATATTCAAGATGACGCGGTGAGATATTTTAAGGAATTTCTCACCCGTTCACCTGAAGAGTATGTTAATTGGTCTATTGAGGAGTTAGAGGAAGTCTTGGAGTTTCGATGTGATGATAATGACAAGTCCCTGCTTACTAGAGAGGTCTCAAAGGAGGAAGTTAAAACGGTTCTATTCTCCATGGGCACGAACAAGTCTCCGGGTCCAGATGGATTTAGTGTGGAGTTTTTCAAAGACTCATGGTCTATAGTGGGTGATGATTTTGTTGTGGCTATCCAATCCTTTTTCAGAACAGGCTTTCTTCCTAAGGGGGTCAATTCCACTATCTTAGCTCTAATACCAAAGAAAACGGAAGCAAGGACAATGAAGGACTACAGACCAATCTCATGCTATAATGTTTTGTACAAAGTTATATCTAAACTCCTTGCTACTCGCCTAAAGGTCCTTCTTCCCAAGTTCATTTCTCCCACTCAATCCGCTTTTATCAAAGACAGATTGCTAATGGAGAATGTACTGCTGGCTACGGAGCTCGTTAAAGACTACCACAAGGATTCTATCTCTCCACGTTGTGCCATGAAAATAGACATCTCCAAAGCTTTTGATTCTGTACAATGGGAGTTTCTCCTTAACACCTTGAGGGCACTCGCATTTCCGGAACAATTTGTCCAATGGATTCGAACGTGTATAACATCTGCTTCTTTTTCAGTCCAAGTTAATGGTGAATTGGCTGGTTATTTTGGAAGTAAGAGAGGTTTGAGGCAAGGATGTTCACTGAGCCCCTATCTATTTGTTATTTGCATGAATGTCTTGTCTCTTAAGCTTGATATGGCAGCAAAGAACAAGAAGTTTGATTTCCATCCTAACTGTAAACTGCTGAATCTCACTCACCTATGTTTTGCGGATGATCTCATGGTGTTTGCTAATGGGACTAAGCAATCAATTCAAGGAGTTTTGGAGGTTTTTGATGACTTTGCAACTCACTCCGGATTACATATTAGTCTTGAGAAATCGACTCTGTTCATGGCAGGGATACCTCAGGAGGAGACGGTAGAAATCCTTCGACAATTTCCTTTTGCATCGGGTGATCTACCAGTTAGGTATCTCGGCCTGCCTCTTCTCCCCAAGCGAATGTCTGCAGCGGACTACCTCCCACTGCTAGAAAAGATCCGCTCTCAAATCAGTTCCTAGACCGCTAGGATGCTCTCCTTCGCTGGTCGACTTCAACTGTTGAGCTCAGTTATATTTAGCTTAATCAACTTCTGGACAGCTGCTTTTCGACTCCCAAGAGCTTGTATCCGAGACATTGATAAGCTGTGTTCTGCTTTCTTATGGTCTGGCCCTGCCCTGAATCCTAAGAAAGCAAAGGTGGCATGGAATGAAGTGTGTATGCCTAAGAGGGAAGGTGGTTTAGGCCTGCGGTCCTTGGAAGAAGCAAACAAGGTGAGTGTTCTGAAGCTGATATGGAGAGTATTATCTGCACGAGACTCATTATGGGTGGAGTGGGTTCACAAATACCTCATTCGAAGTGGCTCCCTTTGGGCAGAGAGATCACATTCCCTTACTGGTTCTTGGATGTGGAATAAGATTCTGAAGTATAGGAGTTTAGCAACTCAGTTTCATCGGGTGGAGGTCAAAAATGGTGCTGCTACATCGTTTTGGTTCGATAATTGGTGCTCTCTGGGACGGCTTCATGATATGTTCGGAGACAGAGGTTTTATTACATTTGGTGTCTCACAAACTAGTACTATGGCAGAGGTTATGGCTACACATAGGCAGCGGAGACATCGACAAGCTCTCCTAAACCAAGTCGAAGAGGAAATACAAAAACACAAACTGCTCCAACACACAGAGCGAGATGTCGCACTATGGAAGGGCAAAAATGATACATTTCGTCGCCGTTTCAGAACAAAGGAGACCTGGTCTCTCATTCGCATGGCTCAACCAGATATGGCTCACTACAAAGCGGTTTGGTTCCCCTATTACACACCCAAATTTGGTTTTCTGACTTGGCTGGTCCTAAAAAACAGGTTATCCACTGGAGACAGAATGCAAAAATGGAGCTCAAACCTCAATCCCTCATGCACCCTCTGCAACCACCCCCTAGAAACGCGTGATCACCTCTTTTTCAATGCTCTTTCACTCAACAGGTGTGGGAGAAGCTCACAAAAGGTCTGCTATTGAATAAATACACTGCAAACTGGCGAGAAATAGTGAATCTGCTGGACGGAAATGAGCTTGACAAGAAACGGAGGTTCATAACTGCATATACTTTTCAGAACACCCTCCATTCTGCTTGGAGAGAGAGGAATGCTCGACGTCATGGTGAACCCTCATCTACGGTGGAGAAGCTAGTCAAGCTGATTGACAAAAACGTTCGTAACAGGCTCAGCACAATAGGCAATGGTGGGGATGATACCATTCAAACATGGTTCGCTGCTCGATCTAATTAAACCCATGGCATTCTAATTTTTTTTTTTTTTTTTAGAAACAGTTTAAAAAACAGAAGGCTTTGCTCTGCATTGTAAAAAAGTTTATTTTTTCTTGAATTTAATTTAACATTATATTCAAAAAAAAAAAATGATTAAATGTTTGACAATTAAAATTTTAAATTATCACAAGACACTAAAGGGGATGAAATAGACAAACAGTGGAACAATCATCTAGAAGGGTCATTCAACCAAATATAAAACTAAGATAAACAAGACTGGCCATTTGACTGTACTGAACCAGTAATTTATGCAGTGTTAAAACAAAAAATCACTTAAGAGAGATCATCTTTGTAGTAATTAGTTATATAAAAAAACATTTAATTTGTAGTAATCGAGGTCTTTTGTCATTTTTAAATGTTGGGTATCTATTTTTATTTGGCAATGTTACAACTTTACTAAACTACATAAATTGTGATCAGATGTTTTACAAGCAAACATGATGATTATGGTAGAAATTGTTGTTTAAGAAAAAGTTAAAATGATTTAATTTTACATCATTACTGATACTTTATACAAATATGATTTAAAAAATGAAATTTAATTTTAAATATTTTGAGACGTATAGTTTGAAGATAATAGGAATGATTAAGAAAGACAAGTCAACTTAATTATAATTAAGCATATATTCAGTGGTAGACAGTGATATAATTTTACTTTTAAGAGATTAGATGGATGTGATATGGTAAAGAATAAAAGCATGAGTAAGTGATTAGGCCCCAACCCCTTTATAAATTCCACCACCACCATTTATATGCTTTCTTGTGTCATTCTCATTCAAAAAGTCTTTTTATTAATAATAATGAAGAAGAAGAAAAAAAAACATACTTTTTTGTTTTACTTTTATCTTCCACATTTTTATATTCTCTCAGCCACAAAGGTCTCCTTTTGTCTTTCCCCTTTAGGAAAAGGAAATTTACTCAATGACCAATCATTATTATCACAAAATAGTTTATTATTTTCAGGCCAATTAAGGACAAACAAACATTGATCATTGGAATACTGGCTGCTTTTAATTCAATTATAATTTTGTTTCAACTGACCAATTATAAATCAATAAATTTTGATTCCAATACTAATTTTTCCTCATATATTATCTCTAATCAAATGGTTAATAGTCATTTTTTACAGTTTTTCTATCAAAATTAAATTATGCAAAATACATGTCAGACATATTGGAAGATGTCATCCTATCAACAAGATAAACTGCACATAAATAAAATAGCATTAACACTAAAATTCTGTTTTCATCTATTTTTAATACTATAAACTAGTAAATTTAGTTTCAAAAAGTACCGTTCATACAATTACTTATTAAAACAATGAAATATCATGATATAACGACTCTCAAGTCTCAACATCGCTAACTGTGCATGGAAAAGAGTTCTCAACTATATCATGTTTTATTATGAGAGTGTAGTAGGTATGGTACAATGACTATGTTTGGAAAAATTAAGAACAGTATAAACGCAATCAATGATCATTAATTCATAGTAAATAATCCTTTTCTTTTCCATTGTGAATACTATAAGCCAAAATTTTCGTTTAAAAGTATAGTTGACAGGATTAAGACATGTAACCTAATTAGCTTGTACTAATATCCTTAGTGATTGGGATAGCCTACAAAGAGTGGGAGAGGAGATTGGGATTATTATCAACGATCAATGTTTCAACAGAAAATTTTGTCAAGAAAAGTAAAAATATTCACAAATGACAACCACTCCAAAATTTATCCCACATACTAAATTATCTTATATAATTTTTTTTGGAGCATTTGTTTTTTGACTTGGACGTTGGAAAAGTGATAGAATAGCAAAAGTTACAAGTACGAAAATGTTACTATTTTAGATTAGTGAGTTAATGAATGTGAAATGGGTGTACGATCATATATAGCAATAACCCAAAAGTGAGAGATTCCGACGACACTGGACTGGACATGCGATTTCGAATAGAATTATGACACGTTGATTTTTCTTTTGTCAATCAAAGATGAGACGTAGAACAGAGGATTATTACTTGATCGATGGAAGAGAGAAATGTGTATTGAGACTCAATCCCTCGACACCACAGATGACTCCACAACCACAAGTGACACCACAAGACAGGAGTCGATTCCAATTAAAAGGTATTCGATTTGACCCTTACTTTCTTATATTATTCTTTTCTTTCAGAGCATCTTAATTTTTTTTATTTATAATTATATACTTTTCCACTATCCAGTGATCAAATTACACAATACCAAAACAAAAGAAAAAACCCCTATCAAAAAAGTAGAATCAGTTAAGTTTCATCTTTTTTGATACACTAATGCATTAGAATCTATTAACGATCACTATATATATTTTCATTTTATAACTCGAGTAAATCCGGCGAAACAGATCGCTGAAACTTTTCTCCCTAATTCTAACGATTGCTATATAGCCTATATTCCATAACTTGAGCTTCAATTAATATGCGGTTTATGAAAATATATTTTAGTTCATTAGGTTTTTAACTGTAAATTCAAAAAAATGACATAGTTCTACGTGTTTAGATAGTTTTATTTTATTTTATTTTTGAACTACTTATAATGTTGATGATTCTAAATATAAGTATATTCAACGTGAGCAAATTCATAATCTACCGCAATTTTACCAGAGATGTTTTCTTTGGTAAATTTCTGAGTATATATATATCACTCCGAGGTGAAAATATCATGCGAATAACTTAAGAATTAGAACAAAGTGAAAGATTAGTTGTCTTTATAAGGATTGCAAAAACTTTCAATTGTCAAAAGATAACGCAGATGTTTTATCTTTTGAAAAGTAGTCTGTTTTATATTAAAATGTAATGACTTTTTTTTTATGAGTACTTGAGTGTGAAAGGCTCTCCAGCGATTACGGATGAAAAGCGAATGTTTCAAAAGTAAGTGGATCAACATGTAATAATGTCAGAATTTTGTAAATATTCGAAGAACATGTTGGCCTGATGACATGCGTCAAGTAATTAGTGTCTTAAAATTAATATGGAAAATAAAATGACGCAACGAGTCGATGATTATGTTTAGTAGAGACTAGAGAGAGAGGTGGAACTTTTGGGTGATGTCGTTGTCGTCTTAGTGACACTACCACGACAATGTTGTGGTAACTGGTCAATTATGGTGACCTACTTTTTTGTATGTCTTTCGTAAAAGATTCAAAACCATATTAACATTATTGTATTATGAATTGAACTAAACTTACGGCTTTGATTGGAACTACTATATTGAGAAACTGTTAGGACGTAAAATTTTATTAATCACACCACACATATACTGTATATGGATAAACAAACGGTTGAAACGAGTGGTTCAAATAAGTGCATGGTTTATACATGCGATTAGAATTAGTAAAATGAAGTGATTACATGACCATTTGAAGAAAAGCTTGATTTGGTATACAACCGCTAGTTTAACAAACGGAGAGTTGGATTTTTGATCTTACTTCCCCCTATTTCCTTACATTTTTATTAATTATTCAAAGGAAAAAAAATATCAAGGCTTCGATTTAGGGCTAGTTATATTTGTTGTGCAATTATCATCTTTTCTAGTTTTCATTCTTAATATTTTTTCTCGTACACAAGAGTTTTGTTTAAGACTTTAAGATTTCCCATTTCTAAGTTAGATTTACGATTTATACATTATGATTCCTGTTTTTTAGTGAGAATTACTATTCTTACATATTAGTTTAAGTTTTTGAAGATGTTTTTTCTCCTACACAATTTTTTTTGTTTTGTTTTTATTTTAACTAGGATGTCGGCCCGTGCGTTAACGCACGGGAAAGTGAAAACTTGAAATGATTAACATTATTAATTTCATATTTCGAGTAAAATTTTTTTAGTAATTTTTTAACTGTATAATATAAAAGTCATAAATAATGACTAAGATGAATTAACCAAATTAGTTAAATAAAATATTCGTTATATATATAAAATGAAAAATCGATTCAGTGACAATAAGAGAATAATATTAACGATATATAAATCTAGGTTTACTGAATCATACTCAGATAATCAATTTTAAAAGATATTCACATAGAATAAAATTTAAATCATTTACTACCGAAATTTATAAAAAATAATAAGAGAATCAGAGAGAAAGAGCTCATAGCTGCAACTGCAACCAACCAAATTGACTAAAAAGATAAATCTATGAAAAAATAGAAATCACAATTAATTACCTAAATAATAATAAAAAATTTCAAGGTCCATAATATATATATATATATATATATATATATATATAT
>NC_025689.1:12510957-12531367 GCF_000633955.1 Camelina sativa
ATAAACAAAGAGGTGTGATACAAAAATGTGCGAAATCTAACAAATGTGAACATTGAAAGCTGGGAGTACGACGAAGAAACACAATTGTTGGATCAAAATATTACAACTTTTAAGATCATTAACAAATCTAAACAGTTAGATGAGATAATAAAAATAATCTCATCCGTTATATTTAAATTGACTCCTAAAAGTGAGTTTGCTATAATATATAAACATATAAATCTATGATTTTATTTATTAACTTGTAAGTTTAAAAAATACTTAGAAAACAATAAATTCGAAACTTGTTTGTATTTCATAAAAGTTTATATATAATAAACAAAGAGGTGTAAAATATAAAGATGTAAAACATAGAAGGGTGAAAAAAAATGTGAAAAAATTAATAGGTTCGATTTTTGAAGATGGGAGTACAACGAAAAGATGCAAAAATATGAAAATAAAGACGTGTGAAACAAAAAGATGCAAAAACTAACAAGTGCAAACATTGAAATCAAGAGATACGACGAAGAAACACAATTGTTGGATCAAAACAATGCAATTTTATATAAACTAAAAGGTGTAAAACAAAAAGGTGCGAAAACTAATGGGTGCCTACATGGAAAGTTGGGGGTGCGACAAAGAAACACAATTGTTGGAACGAGTTTTTGAAACTTTTGAGATTATTATAATACTTAAATAATAAAACTCTTTTCAAAATCCATAAAAATCTATATATATATATATAAACAAAAAGGTATGAAAACAAAGAGGTGTGAAACAGAGGTGCGAAACAAAAATGTGCAAAAACTAACAAGTGCAACCATTGAAAGCTAGGGGTACGACGAAGAAACACAATTGTTGGATCAAAACATTGCAACTTTATATAAACAAAGAGGTGTAAAACAAAAGGGTGTGAAAACTAACGGGTGCCAACATAGAAAGCTGGAGGTGCAACGAAGAAACACAATTGTTTGACTAAAACTTTGCAACTTTTGAGATCATTAACAAAGGGTGAGATCATTAATCATACTCAAAGAACAAAAACTCTTTTCAAAGTCAATAAAAATCTGTATATATATAAAAGGGAGATTTGCACAATAGCACACTTTATCTAAAACTTCTTTCACTTGACACACTTTTTGCTATTAGATAGCACTTTTTGCATCATATTTTCTACTATTCATTAATTTTATGACTATTATACCCTTACTAAAAGCAACAAAAAAATACAAATATTTTTGTCTCCTTTCTCATTCTTCTCTCTCTTCATTTCTTGTCTTTTCTCTTATTTTCCTTCTCTCTTTTTCATTGCATTTTTTTTATTATTCTCTATATCCTAAACTTTAGATCATAAATCATAATCATAAAATTAATTTCATAGCAATTTTAACAAATATAGCCAAGTCTGAAATTTTTTTACTAGAAAACATGAACTGAAGAACTTTTGACTCCTTGTATTATATTCTTTATAAATTTCCAAATTCATTGATGTTGTTCTTAATTGATAAAGAAAGATTTGAGAATTACATCACTAGTTTTTGTGCTAGAAACACTTGGAAAAGCAGAAAGATTGAAACTCTCTAACCAAGTGTTAACTAGAATTGTACACTTTTTTCTATTCTTCACTTTTTTTCTTTTTTTGTTTATCTCTTTCTCTCTTTGTAATCCTTTTATTTAATTATTATGACATATATTTTCAATTTTGTTTTGATGATTTATTATAATTTTTTTTCTACATTTTCAGATCTATTTTACTATATTTAAAAAATGAATAATTGTATTACATATTATCCAATTATAGTTGGATATTTGTAAATTATTATGTGGATACTTATTTGTAGAAACAAAAATGTGCAAAAACTAACAAATGAGAACATTGAAAGCTGGGAGTACGACGAAGAAACACAATTGTTGGATCAAAATATTGCAACTTTTAAGATCATTAAACAATCTAAACAGTGAGATGAGATAATAAAAATAATCTCATCCGTTATATTTAAATTGACCCCTAAAAGTGAGTTTGCTATAATATATAAACATATAAATCTATGATTTTATTTATTAACTTGTAAGTTTAAAAAATACTTAGAAAACAATAAATTCGAAACTTGTTTTTGTATTTCATAAAAGTTTATATATAATAAACAAAGAGGTGTAAAATATAAAGATGTAAAACATAGAGGGGTGAAAAAAAATGTGAAAAATTAATAGGTGCGATTTTTGAAGATGGGGGTACGACGAAAAGATGCAAAAATATGAAAATGAAGACGTTTGAAACAAAAAGATGCAAAAACTAACAAGTGCAAACATTGAAATCAAGGGATACGACGAAGAAACACAATTGTTGGATCAAAACAATGCAACTTTATATAAAATAAGAGGTGTAAAACAAAAAGGTGTGAAAACTAACGGGTGCTTACATAGAAAGTTGGGGGTGCGACAAAGAAACACAATTGTTGGAACGAGTCTTTGAAACTTTTGAGATCATTAATAATACTTAAATAATAAAAACTTTTTTCAAAATCCATAAAAATCTGTATATATATATAAACAAAGAGGTGTGAAACAGAGGTGCGAAACAAAAATGTGCAAAAACTAACAAGTGCAACCATTGAAAGATAGGGGTACGACGAAGAAACACAATTGTTAGATCAAAATATTGCAACTTTATATAAACAAAGAGGTGTAAAACAAAAAAAAAAGGTGTGAAAACTAACAGGTGCCAACATAGAAAGCTGGAGGTGCAACGAAGAAACACAATTGTTGGACCAAAACTTTGCAACTTTTGAGATCATTAACAAAGAGTGAGATCATTAATCATACTCAAAGAACAAAAAATATTTTCAAAGTCAATAAAAATCTGTATATATATAAAAGGGAGATTTGCACAATATCACACTTTATCTAAAACTTCTTTCAGTTGACACACTTTTTGCTATTAGATAGCACTTTTTGCATCATATTTTCTACTATTCATTAATTTTATGACTATTATACCCTTACTAAAAGCAACAAAAAAATACAAATATTTTTGTCTCCTTTCTCATTATTCTCTCTCTTCATTTCTTGTATTTTCTCTTATTTTCCTTCTCTCTTTTTCATTGCATGTTTTTTTTTATTATTCTCTATATCCTAAACTTTAGATCATAAATCATAATCATAAAATTAATTTCATAGCAATTTTAACAAATATAGCCAAGTCTGAAGAATTTTTACTAGAAAACATGAACTGAAGAATTTTTGACTCCTTGTATTAGATTCTTTATAAATTTCCAAATTCATTGATGTTGTTCTTAACTGATAAAGAAAGATTTGAGAATTATATCACTGGTTTTTGTGCTAGAAACACTTGGAAAAGCAGAAAGATTGAAACTTTCTAACCAAGTGTTAACTAGAATTGTCCATTTTTTTCTATTCTTCACTTTTTTTTCTTTTTCTTTTCTTGTTTATCTCTTTCTCTCTTTGTAATCATTTTATTCAATTATTATGATATATATTTTCAATTTTGTATTTATGATTCATTATAATTTTATTTTTTTCTACATTTTAAGATCCATTTTACTATATTTAAAAAATGAATAATTGTATTACATATTATCCAATTATAGTTGAATATTTGTAAATTATTATGTGGATATTTTTTTATGGATACTTATTTGTGGATACGTTTTTATGAATATTTTTTTTGTGGATACATAAGAGTGCCTAATTAACATAATAATGCATTATTAATGCATTGTTTCCAATAAGAATGTTTTTCTAATGGTATTCATTATGTATTGTTTATGTGGACAACATTCTTTACAAAATTGGTGTCCATTAATTTGTATGGAGCGGATTGTATTTGTATCTTAAAAACTAGGTTTTTATAATGAAAATTTGATGACATCATGTGGATGAGGTGCTATGGATACTGATTAGTTATACATTATCTATTTATATTTGAATAATTGTTCGGTATTATATGGATGGTTAACATATCTAGATGAATACTTACTTTTGGATGATCAGAGAAAAATATATGAATACTCAATTATCTAATTATAGTTGAATATTTGTTAATTGTTATGTGGATGCTAAAATTTTTTTATTATGTGGATACATATTTGTGGATACTAATGTCTTATTTGTGGATACTTATGTGGATACTTATTCTAACATCAAATCCACATGGATGATGAGTTATACACGTCCACTAAAAACTACTTGTGTTTTGGTGAAACAATTGTTGTTAACAATCAAACAATTTTAACATCATCATATCCCCTAAAAACTAAGCATGAGACCGTTCATTATATCCTATCTTAAACCCTAAACCTCTAAATTCTAAATCCTAAACCCTAAACCCTAAACCCTAACACCTAAATCCTAAACTTTAGACCTTAACCTTAGATCATAAACCATAATTATAAATTTAATTTCATAGAAACTTTAACAAATGTAGTCAAATATGAAGATCTTTTACTATAAAACATGAAATTGACCTACCCCAACCTGTAAACCCTAAACCTTAAATTAGTCCAAAATTTTGACTTCTTGCATTACATTCTTTATAAATTTTCAAATTTTGACTTCTTGCATTACATTCTTTATAAATTTCCAAATTAATTGATGTTGTTCGCTATTATTTGGATGGTTAACATGCATAGATGGATACTTATTTTGGATGACCAGAGAAAAAAAAACATATGAATACCTAATTAGTTAAACAGCTTGTGGTTTAGTAAAGTAGTCATGGTAAACTATCAAACAATTTTAATCTTTCATGTCCATAAAATCAAGTCCACATGGACGCTAAATTATACACGTCCACTAAAACTACTTGTGTTTTGGTGAATTAGTCATTGTTAACTACCAAACAATTTTAACCTCATCATATCCCCTAAAAACCTAAGCATGAAACCGTTCATTATATCCTATACTAAACTCTAAACCCTAAATCTCTAAGCCCTAAACCTTAAAACTCTAAACCCTAAACCCTAAATCCTAAGTTTTAGATCATAAATTTAATTTCATAGTAATTGTAACAAATGTAGCCAAATCTGAAGATTTTTTACTAGAAAACATAAAACTGATGATCAATAACATATGAAAAAGATTTGATGGATGATATTATATATATTGAACATGAAACTAAATAATCATAAACATATAAGCATCTGGATTTGATTTTGTAGATGATAAATANTAAAAGATATAAATGTGGCTAAGGAATATATATATATATATATATATATATATTGTTATCCACTACTCAAGAATATTCAAACACATATATGAAAGAAAGGGAGTAAGATAAAGAAATAAAATAAAAATATTTGAAAATGGAGAGAGAGTTAGAGAGGGTAAGAAAGAAAGATAAAGGAAAGTAAATAGAGTAAAAAAATAAAAATAAAAGAAAAATGTGTGTTGGGAAGTAATGTGTTTGGAGAGAGAGTTAGAGGGTAAAAAAGNATATATATATATATATATATATATATATATATATATATTTTGTTATCCACTACTCAAGATTATTCAAACACATATATCAAAGAAAGGGACTTTGATAAACAAATAAAATAAAAATTATTTGGAAAAAGAGTAAAAAATAAAAAATAAAAGAAAGATGTGTGTTGAGAAGTAATGTGTTTGGAGAGAGAGAGTTAGAGGGTAAGAAAATAAAACACTATAAGAAAAGTGTGTGGTGGTTCAAAAGTGTGTTAGAATGCAAATATTCCTCTATAAAAACAAAGAGTGTGAAAACATAGAGGTGTGAAACAAAAAGGTGTGAAACAAAAAGGTACGAAAACTAACAAGTACAACCATTGAAAGCGAGGGGTACAACGAAGAAACACAATTGTTGGATCAAAACATTGCAACTTTATATAAACAAAGAGGTGTAAAACAAAAGGGTGTGAAAACTAACGGGTGCCAACATGGAAAGCTGGGGGTGCAACGAAGAAACACAATTGTTGGACCAAAACTTTGCAACTCTGAGATCATTAACAAAGTGTGTGATCATTAATAATACTCAAAGAAAAAAAAACTATTTTCAAAGTCCATAAAAATCTGTATATATATAAAAACAAAAATATGAAAACAAAGAAGTGTGAAACAAAAAGGTGTGAAAACTAACAAGTGCAACCATTGAAAGCTAGGGGTAAGACAAAGAAACACAATTGTTGGATCAAAACATTGCAACTTTATATAAACAAACATGTGTAAAACAAAAGGGTGTGAAAACTAACGGGTGCCAACATGGAAAGTTGGGGGTGCAACGAAGAAACAAAATTGTTGGACCGAAACATTGCAACTTTTGAGATCATTAACAAAGGGTTTAATATGTGTGATTTTTAAAAGATGGAGGTACGACGAAGAAATACGATTATTGGAAAAAAAAACTTGCAATTATTGGGATCATTAATAATTTTAAACCGTAAGATGAGATAATAGAAACAATCTCATCCGTTAGATAAAAGTTGACATCCAAAAAAGAGTTTGCTATTATATATAGATTAAGAATATAAAAACTTGAATAGTTGTTACCAAGATATAACAAAAAGAGTATGAATGAGATGAAATTTAGCATTGTATTTTAGTACGGTTAGAAAGATAAATTAATATAGAACACTTTTAACGATAATATAAAAATTCTTCTTCAAGAAAACATATCACATGTTTATATGCACAACAATAATAGAAAAGTAACATAATATAGATAAACATTTAACGGTAATTATAGGAATAGACATGACTAAAAACTTCAGTTTGATATATATTACTAGATAATAACCCGCGCTGGTAGCGCGGAGAATTTTTTTTGTTTTGTTATTTGTTAATATTATGTTTATGTTGTATCATTTATTTACATATTATATAATATAGTATTTTATGGTGAATTTTGATTCATATTAAACTACTAATAGGTAAACCTGGAAACTACTACCGATACCCGTATTGGACCCGTTTTTCGGTTGTATCCGTCCCAAAAAAAGGTACCCGCAGCTTTAGGGTCGAGTGAAGGGTATAATAATTATATTATCTATGAATAGTGATCGAGTATCGGATATTAATTTAATTTTTGAGCGTCTCGTTACCCGTCTCATTACCCGTTTTATTACCCGACTCATAAATACACGTTAATCGTAAGGAAATATTTATGTAAATTTGGATTTGTTTGTTACAAAATAATAATATAAAATTTATTAATTCTATACATAAAATCATATATTTAATTTACTTAAAGTCATACTCTGATTTCGATCCGTAGTTGGTACTACTATTTTGGTTTGGTGCAATATCAAATTCATTAATTATACACATTCGGTAAAGCCAAAAAAATCCAACAAAAAATGTATCGACCCGTGATTTGGTATTACAAATTGATGTGATCGTGTTTAGAGATCTTAATATACCAAATTTACAAATTGAAGTTATTGGTATAACATGTTGTATATTAATTTTATAGGTGAAAATTACAATTAGGTTATGTATATTATCAATATTATACACTTAGTATTGTTTATATAGTGAATATTGTGTATAAACAATTAAGTTTTTGTGACAACCCATCCTGCGGACCCCACTAGCCCACCGCTAGCTGCCCCAATGGACCATCCGTGGACCCTGCTAGCCGTCCCAACGGACTCCAAGCTGGCCCTGCAGGGCATCGATCCTAACCAGTCACTGTGGAAATCCACATCCACCAGTAGGTTATTGGTGCGCCAGGCGTTCCTCGAACCCTGGTCCCCATCCTTTAACAGCCTTCCTACAGGACAAGTTGCCACCAATTGACCTGCAGATCAATTGGTGACAACTTGTCCTGTGGGAAGGTTGTTAAAGGATGGGAACCAGGGTTCGAGGAACGCCTGGCGCACCAATAACCTACTGGTGGATTGGGATATCCACAGTGATGGGTTATGATTGATGCCCTGCAGGGCCAGGTTAGGGTCTGTTGGGCCAGCTAGTGGTGGGCTAGTGGGGTCCACAGACGGTCCATTGGGGCAGCTAGCGGTGGGCTAGTGGGGTCCGCGAGACGGGTTGTCACAGTTTTAGTCAATTAAATAGTTTGTTATTATTTCTTAAGATTTATGAAACAATAAATAGAGTTTTATTATTTTGTAAACAAATCTAAACTTTTCTTTTGTTAGTTATTAGAATAATTAAAACATAATAGCATTTTCGTAATATGTCACATCAGAACTGGTTAATTTTTTAACAATATAGCTTAAATAAGTATATAGATATATTTTAAAAATATTAACAATGTTGTATCCTAATTTTAATATATATATTTGTTATTATTAAATGATTTAGATATGTAAATATTTAATTTTAGTTTTATAAATAAATTTAAGTTTTATAATTTTCTAAATAGTTTGTTATTGTTTCCTAAGATTTCTGAAACAATAAATAGAATATGTTTAATTATTTTATTACATAATTTTGAAATAATTTTATTATTATTTTATTAAATAATTTCGAGATTATTTTATTAATAATTTTTTTATAATCTAATAAATTAATAATTGCTATTTTTTGGATAATCATTTTCAGGTTACAACAAATTAATATTAAAATTCTGTTATTATATTTTGTATTAAAATATAGTGGCATTTTGTGTAATATTTTATATGAAATAGGGTTATTTGTTTAAAGGGTTGCTTAAATAAGCATATAGATATATCAACATAGAAAGAAAGAAAAAAAGTAGGTTAATGAAAAGTAGGAAGCAAAATACAAAATCAAGAGTCTTGTAGGCTTTGTAGCTACTAGCTACTACACCTTACTATAAAAAAAAAAGTAGAGTTTCAGTGCCTTTCACAACAAAGTCATTTGTCTTTGTGGAAAACCACAGATAGATACACTTCAGATTTTTCAGTTTCATGATGATGAATTCTGAGGAAAAAAATTTCTTTACATGAATAATAAATTGTTTAATTAAAAGTATATTTTGATTTGCATATTTTCTCACTAATTTACAAATTACAAACTGTAAAAAGCCCACAAGAAAACCCACTAAGAAAGTCCAAGAAACAACTCCGGCGCATGTTAGCTTCGTTCAAGTGTGATCATCATCAATCGATCGTTTACTTACTTACTTACTACTCTGTTTCGATTGAGAAGAAGAAGATGACGAAGATGGCGAGAGCAAGCTCTATTCTATTTGGAACTCTCCTCCTTCTCGGAGCCGTAGCTTCAATCGAGGTAACCATTGCTTAATACCCTCACGAATCTGGCCACAAATGATCCAGATCTACAAATTGAATTCACCAGATTGTTTAAAGAGAGCTTCTAAGTGTTTGTTATCTAATACACACATGTACTTAGTTAGGCTTCTGGACTTAAGAACGATGATGTGATCACAGTTTCTGAAATGTGTAAAGTAACAACAGTTTCAAATCTCCGTTGATTTTTGAATCAATTTGTGGTTGTTCTTCAATTTAGGCAAAAGAAGATCTGAAAGAGATTACTCACAAGGTTTACTTCGATGTCGAGATCGACGGCAAATCCGCTGGTATATATGATTCCATTGAACTTTAGTGAAAAATGTTGTTCTTCAGCTTACAGATTCTTAGCTTTGCGTTGATGTTTGATTGGTTCTGTTTATGTCGTCGCAGGTCGCGTTGTTATAGGACTATTTGGCAAGGCAGTTCCTAAAACTGCAGGTGAAATAGTTATGGTTTTTGAAGTTTTTGATCATGTTTACTAGACTATGTTAAATCCAAGGGATTAATTCTTGATTGTGTGTGTGTTTTCCTTGTTGCAGAAAACTTCAGAGCTCTGTGCACAGGTATACTTTCACCATATAAACTCTATATTATGCACAATCTTGTTTCAATATTACAATGCAAACGATGAGATAATATCATTTGATTTTGACAGGGGAGAAAGGTGTTGGGAAGAGTGGGAAGCCTCTACACTACAAGGGAAGCAAATTCCATAGAATCATTCCCAGCTTTATGATCCAGGGAGGTGACTTCACACACGGAAACGGTATGGGTGGAGAATCAATCTACGGTCAGAAGTTTGCAGATGAGAACTTCAAGCTGAAGCACACTGGGCCAGGTTGTTTATCGTTTTCTTCCTTCTCTTTTAAGCCAAGTTTGGCGAGTGTCATAAAATTGTTGTGAAGACCTGATGGTTGATATGTGAATCGTGACACAGGTTTGCTTTCGATGGCTAACTCGGGAGAAGACACAAACGGTTCACAGTTTTTTATTACAACCGTGAAAACAAGCTGGTTAGATGGAAGGCATGTGGTGTTTGGGAAAGTGGAGCAAGGAATGGATGTTGTCTACAAGATTGAAGCTGAAGGAAAGCAAAGCGGAACTCCTAAGAGCAAAGTCGTTATTGCAGACAGTGGAGAACTTCCTCTCTAAACCGTATACCCAAAAACCCTTCTTCTTCTTCAGGATGCGAGTTAGTTTATAATGTAAACATGTCCCAAACGCTACAAGAACAGAATCACTTTTAAGTTTCAAAGGTTGGTTTCATTAATATTGACTTATAGAGAGAGTTTTTGCTTTTGTTTTGATTTTCTGGTGGTGTTGTTGGGGAATGTCAAGAAATTCAGAATAATGGTATGGTCATCCTTAAGTAGAGTCCGCAACTATGTATCTCAAGGACTTCAAACTCTGTTCTGATCACCTTTACAGAACCAACCTGGTGGAGTACTGGTAAAGTTAAAAAGGAGTTGAACCCTATGTCAAGGGTTTCAACATCATCTCAGCTTCTCTTCTCTACTCAACTCAAGTTTGAGTGCTCCATTCAAGAAGAAACTCAGTGTCCTCTTAAGGTGTTCATTCAAGGTGACACTTAGTGACTACTTACTGATCATAGACTAGATTTCTCCCTTTCAAACAGAACTCATATATACTAGTCAACTTATTTAGAATTCAAGATTATGCCTATCGTTTTCTTAACCAAAAGAGACCCTAAACAATGATTAATCTAACATTATATAGTTTCCCAATTAGCTGCCTTAGAAATTTCGTCTGAAAAGTAGCTCATATATATAAATTAATGATATGTTATTTGAACCAGCTTTTGTTTGCAAAGTAAGTAATTTTTACACTTTCTGATCTTGAGACTACAAATACGTACTTCACGTATATAGGAGATGTTCACCAAGGAACCCTCTTTTTATGGTTAAAGCCGTTGATGTCCATAAATTTAATCATAAGATTGCCATTTGCTACTGAATTGAAAGTTTTATTTGAATTCCATTGTTATAGAAAAAACTTAGGTTTAATTTTCAATGATATTGAAGTATATTTAAAGATTTTCTTGGTTAGGAAATACATGTATTTAACATGGTTCCATGTGGGATTTGAAAAGATATAACAAATATTTAGGTGAATTTTGAGTTTTTGTTAGGTTACTTGTTGGTGAGTGTTTCACATTGGCACAACCACAATACCTGTCCCAAAATGCATGCACAACTCCAAATGCGTGACAATTCAATTCTACTCGTAAAACGGTAACAGTACTATTTAAAAAGGGCCAAAAGATATATGAAAGTTAATCACATCAGTGTATCTTCAGCGTGCCATGGAACGTTGGCTCGTCGAATGCTCTCCACGTCGCCAAGCTGTGAGAGGATTACTTCTTGAAGTGTCCACGCCACTGGACAGATATAATAGAACCATACCACCGCACTGGAATCAACTGAAGTACCAAAACAAACAGGTTAAAGTATTTGTTTTGGTACTTCAGTTGTTTCCAGTGTGATGCTTATGGTTCTATTACATCTGTCCAGTGGCGTGGACACTTGAAGGAGTAATCCTCTAACAGCTTGGTGACGTAGAGAGCATCATCGACGAGCCAACGTTCCATGGCAAATCCGCTGTCGTGATCGTCGGCAAATCCGCTGGTTTGATTCCTTGATTCCTTGAATCCGCTGTCGTGATCTGTAGCGGGTCAAACAGTACACCGGAGAAGAACCTGAGACAGAGTTTGGTTGCGGATGTCAAGGGTTTCGATTTGGTGTATCCGCCGCAAAGCCGTGGATCCTGCAACCACCGGCGTTCCTGTTCAAGCTTCTGTTTCAGGTCATTCAGCAGGATCCGATCGTTTTTCCGGCGAAGGCATCGACCGCCGTTTTCTCCTTTTTGTAACTGCTGGACCTTTGTAATTAGTTCCAAGGCCGAGCCCATTAGTGGTAGGCCCATTATCATTACTAATATTAATAGAAAAGTTTTTTTAAAAAAAAAAAAAAAAAAAAAAAAAAAAAACTTAGTGGAAAATGTCGATCGTCGGCAAATCCACTTCAACGAGTGTGCCAATATCTTTCTTCATGCATGAACAGTTGTTATACATGATGGAGATATTTTGCAATGTTTCAACAATGTGTAGCTTCATTTTTTTAAAAGAAGTTTTTGGAACCCGGGGTTGTGATAAAATGTTTAATTTTTGACAGGGGAGAAAGGTGTTTGGAAGAGTGGGAAACCTCTACACTACAAGGGAAGCAAATTCCATAGAATCATTCCCACTCCCAGCTTTATGATCTAGGGAGGTGACTTCAAATCACACAGAGACGATATGGGTGGAGAATCAATCTATGGTCAGAAGTTTGCAGATGAGACTTTCAAGCTGAAGCACACCGGGCCAAGTGATTTATCATGCATCTCAGTCCCCATAACCAATAGGACAAACGATTCAATCACCTGTTCATCTCTTGTCATTCATCTAGTTAATCATAATATAGAATATGTATGTTAAAAGAGAATTCTCCATGTGAAGTGATTATAAAACATTCTTATAGGCTATTTTACGAAAATTATTTTTACAACAAATACAAAGAGCCCTTCATGAATCATGATACATAATTAATTACTTTTGTTTTATTTCTTTCACATGCATGTATGAACATAGTAAATACTAGTTAATAATTAACTCCATGGAAAAGCAGGCATGATTCGAGATATATAGATAACAGTTGAAGGCTTCACGGTTCAATAGCGATAGCTATGAGATGATCTGAAGCAGCTCGCCGGGAAGTCTACCTGTTGCCGGCGACGTTTATGAACAACGAATGCCTTGAAAATAGCAAACAACATGGAAAATATAATCAACGGGAATGCACAGACGAAGATGAACGCTGAGATATGCCAAATCCAGTAGGTTCCTGGAGACGGGAATATAACGGCGTACGATGCAGAGATAGCGATACCTAAAGCCGCCGTTGAACCATAGATTAACTTCCACATGGGGAGTCCAATTATGAGATTTAGGATTACGTATAGAGATGATAAGAAGGCAAATCCTGTGAGGGCAAGAAAAGAGAAGGCGTACTCGAAAGGCATTGTCATCTGCCCAGCCTTGTGCCTACCGCCATTCTCCTGCCAAAATCCGCCTGGAGGACAGAGACCAGCCGTGAATGCAGCTGTGACCATCAGTGTAGCCACCACAAGAATTGTTTCGTGGCGGTTGCTAGTGTTTCGAGAAGTGTCTCTAATGATGCTGAAATTGTTCAGCCCCAAGAGAGTGTTCTGTTTCTCAATAAATGATAGATCTTTGCTCAAATATTCTGCAAGAGTCGTCGTTGTGGAACGACAAACTAGTTTTTCTTTAGCACTATGAAATATTCTTCTTGCTTCAGGGAAACAAGCTCTAGACTGGTGAGTTTGATATATGTCCATCGCAGTTTTGCCATCAAAGTTCATGTTTTGATAGCAGACCTACACCAAAACCAGAGTTTTTGGTTCCCTCGTCAATACAAAACGACAGCACTTTGAGAGGTAAAGAATTAATGGGTCAAGACAGTTTGATGAAGCCCAGGCCCAACCAATTAATCAAGTCCAACAATGTGGCTCAATTCTCTGCAACGGCTATCTCACGTGAAGACAAAAGAAAAGGGAAGACTCCTGTCGTTGTCGATCGTACGGAGCCATTCAAGCTGTCAAATCGATTTGCAGCGCTTGATCCTTCATGTTCAAGAAGATCATGACATCTGGCAGAAGACTCTAGAGGAATCGAGAATGCATCTAGGGTTTATGGTTTTAGATATAAATAAACTTGTAAAGTCTCTCTTGTAAGTTAAGCAGAAATGAAACATTGAAAGCTTCAATCTTGTTAAACTGTTCTAACTTTCAGTAACTTCATGACCTGCAAAAATTGAATATTTACATATATTGAATATATATACAGCTTTTAGAAAGAACCAAATCAAAAGAAAGCAAATTAGTCTCTCACATGCATGTTAATAATAAAATTAGTTTAGAATAGCTAGCAGATCCAAAAGCTATATATATATATACCTCAGTTTGATTTATGGATGTAGCAATATGGAAGACTGTGTTACCATATTCATCCTTCCAGTCCAAGATGTCCTCTCTGTTTACTCTCTTGACCCATCCCAATAGAACCTTAAATGCCATAATCTGGTGGTTCTTCACAGCAATATGCACAACGGTCTCACACTTAATCGTCAAATCGTTTACAGAAGAAGGACAAGCAAACAAAAACTCACTCAACAATTCTGCATCACCTATTCGAGCCACCTGATGCAAAGGAGTAATCCTTCCTCTTCCCTTGATGCTGACTAAGCTGCTGTCAATTGCGACAAACCCTCTCACCATTCGACTGTGGTTGTTGTGTAGGGCTAAATGCATAGGGCTGAAACCTGACACGTTTAGCTTCAAAGCAAGCGACGGCTTAAGGCTCATTACTTCCATGGCAAAATGAGTTTGCCCTTTCTCAGCTGCAATGTGTAGTGGTGTCTCACAAAAAGCCATTTTATCAAAGTGATCTAAAATGTTTTTATCTTCTGCTATCAACTCGTAAAGCTTTCCTATATCCCCGTCTTGAGCCGCCTTCTTCAGTTTCTCAAACATATTTTCATCTCGAGCTACGATGACATCCACAACGACGGACATAACTTCACAACCAAGCTAGCTTCTGCTGCCTCTACAGTTGTTTTTTTTTGGCTCCTCTAACTCCTGCCTAAATACTAACGCACGATTCTCCAATCAACTACCTTGGCATATTAAAGACTTTAGTTATCATATCATCAGACCACTCATGTTCCACGTGAAGGACTTTGACAATGTTGCATTTAAATCCTTAGGACCATATCTTTCTGCCTTCTCGTAACCATGTGGGTGGCAACTAGCTAGACTAATATTTTTTCAAAACGAGTTCATGGAGTTTTCCTATATTAAATTTAGTTAGGTTCCACATCAATGTGGTCGAAAAGAACCCATCAAGTTTTTTTTGTTTGACAATATGATGTCAAATCTGTGAATGATTAACGTTTGCCTCCATACCAAACTATAGACAAAATGAATAACACATAAACGTTACAAAAAGGATGCTTCGTTGAATTTCATTTGTAAGAGAGAGATAGAGACGTGCAGATGAACACACGAATGATTCTGATCACATCTTTGTACCAGGAGCTTTTCATTGGAGGGACTCGTCATACCTCACAACTTATGAACTTCATGACGTTAATTTTTCAATTTTTTTAATTCAAACGACCTTTGTTTCTTGATGTTCTAAAACTTCTAATACACAACTTTGTAGTGCTGGCAGCGACGATTCCATCGATCCGTTAATTCCAATATACAATTTCACCGGAAAACTCATTGAAACTGAAAAAGTGGTCAAAGCCACTTTGTCAAAAATAAGTTCCAACATCTTGATGAATCAGTTGAGTTTTCAAGATATGTAAACTCCCAAAAGCCATGATAAAGCATAATTCAAAAAATTTAATAAATAAATTTACAAAAATAGGAAAAATAGGAAAAGGAAAACACATTACTTTTTAATCCATGGAAGCTTAAGCTTCGGCAGACCTTTTGAATTTTTCTCCAAATAAATCCCATCAAGTTTGGCACGCCATGAATATACTTGTTTACATTTACTCGGTTTGGATCCTCTGTGTTAAAGTACAGAGAACACACACACAAATAACCTATTTGGAAACGCACCAAGCAAACTCTTTTTATTCAATCTTATATGAAAACTCTCGTTTTTTACAAAACTTTAATAAAAACTCACTCTCCTATCTATCTAAAGCAACACCCTGTGTAGATTTAAAAGAGTTAAACACACTCACCTTCTAAGCCTTTTTATAAATGTTTGAAGAAGGTTACAAATCTCACAACTTTCTACCCACGATTGTTAGCTCTTTTCGTGGCTAGCCCTAGTCTTTTTATACTTGCACCAAAGATCTCTAACCTAAATCTTTGTGCATCCTAACAAAAAGGAAATATCCTTGATCCCCAAAGATATTACATCTTTATTCCCTTAACGAGATATATTCTCAATATCTTCGAGTATATGCTTCTTCCTTCCAAATCTCATGACTCGTCATCTTGTCCAACAATCCTTCTCCACATCAGCACTTCATGCCATGTCAGCTAATCACAAACATCTTGTCATCGTCAGAACTCTGATGCACTTTCACTCTGTATGCTACAAAATCGTGAGAATACTTCATCCACAAACCTTGTTTCAAGACACAACGCCATATCGTCTTTTTGAATACATCCTCCCGAAAAAGAATTGTTTTATTGGCTTTGAATTCTAAAATATTAACTTCTAAATTGTTGTTCTTAGAATGGCAATCATATTGAAGAGTTCGACCAGGACCAAGATCGTTTATTATCTCCAATCTGCTTGTAGGGCAATTTGTATTGAAGATACCTTCAGTATTCGATCCAAAACACATAATATTAATTAATATAAAAACTACAAGATTTTTCATGTTTTTATTAGAGACTTTTTTTTAAGTAATATGACTCTATCAAAATATAATATTTTTAGCTCTTTTGTGGGGTATAAATATGTTTTGTTATTGACCAATAACTTGTTATTTATTGGCTATAGTTAATTACTAATTAGCTATATATACACAACCATGAGCCACTTAAAATTTTGGTGAAGATAATTTAATATCGAAAATTATTGTTGTCAAAATAATTAAAAACAAAATCACACAAAGATGATAGGAGAAACACATGATGGTTGGCATGCATTTATTATTATTCACACTTAATTATCCACCAGCTCTGTTATGCTAACTGTGAAACCTGACCTATATATATAATGCAGGAGAGATGATTGTTGGACCAAGAAAAACGTTGTTTATGGATGAAATATCTACTGGTCTTGATAGCTCAACAACTTTCCAGATTGTGAAATGCATCAGAAACTTTGTCCACCTAATGGATGCAACTGTTCTCATGGCACTTCTTTAGCCTGCACCAGAAACATTTGATCTTTTTGATGACTTAATTCTTCTATCAGAAGGTTACATGGTGTATCAAGGCCCTCGACAAGATGTGGTGGGATTTTTTGAGTCTCTAGGATTCCGTCTCCCACCACGTAAAGGTGTTGCCGATTTTCTCCAAGAGGTATACATCCTAACTCTTTTACAATCTTGTTGTTTATTTCATGCATTTTAGTTTTGGTTATTTACTAAAACATTACATAGATATGATTCAGAGATATAGTTTAGTAGTACAACTTCACATGGTAGCCTAAAAATTTTATTCTCTAATCAAATATAATGTTGGCATTGCAGGTGACTTCCAAAAAGGATCAAGCTCAATACTGGGCAGATCCTTCGAAACCATATCAGTTCATTCCTGTCTCAGACATAGCGGCTGCGTTCCGAAACTCACAATATGGGCATGCTGCGGATTCCAAGCTGGCCACACCATTTGATAAGTCATCAGCGGATCCNTTCCAGATTGTGAAATGCATCAGAAACTTTGTCCACCTAATGGATGCAACTGTTCTCATGGCACTTCTTTAGCCTGCACCAGAAACATTTGATCTTTTTGATGACTTAATTCTTCTATCAGAAGGTTACATGGTGTATCAAGGCCCTCGACAAGATGTGGTGGGATTTTTTGAGTCTCTAGGATTCCGTCTCCCACCACGTAAAGGTGTTGAGTCTTTATGGATGATATTCTCACGATTTTGTAGCATAGAGAGGATCCAAACCGAGTAAATGTGAACACGTATAACTTTTTGTTCATATATTGCTTATGTTTTGCTTATCTTCTTCTTAATAATTTTGTTTTAAAACTTAATTCATATCTTAATAATTATAATGTATTGACAGCGTTGTAATCAAATATTACTTATCTATAAATTAAATTCATGAAAAAACTTAATTTGATGAAGATACTTAAGATGGGGTGGAATACTATTAAGATTTTTGTTTAATATGAAAAAACAATTAATAAATAATTCAATTGAGATGTTTAGAATGGATCTGTTGATACCATATGTGTTTTTTTCCATTAAATACTTTATTGGCTATAGAATTAGCTATATATATATACACAACCATGAGCCACTTAAACTTTTGGTGAAGATAATTTAATTTCGAAAATTGTTGTTGTCCAATAACTTGAATGAACCATATTCGAGACCATATTTTAGGGGTATACATGTTGTCAAACTTGTGAAATTAGCTACAAGCACTAAAACTTGCAACTACAGTTTTACGTATCCCTTATTTAATATTTCAAAAGTACACAATTTTTTTTTAGTAAACAATATAATAGTTATCTTATTATATAAAGTATGGTTTCAAAAGTTACTACTTTATAAGATTGCGATATGTGTCAAAATTTTATTACGTTGTAGATTATTAAAATAATAAAATATTAAAATAGTAAAATCTTATTATTATGTTATAAAAGTTACTAATTCATAAGATCGTGATATGTGTCAAAATCTTATTATGTTGTACATTATTAAAATAATAATAAAATCTTATTATTATGTTGTAAATTATACAATTTTGTAATTCCAAAGAAAAAGGAATTGTCCAAACAAAAAAAATCCATAATTCAAAAACATAAAAGAAATCATAGAGATAATTTTACAATTAGGATACACGTAGTTATCCTAAAGAATATCCTAAAAAATTCTACAATAACTAAACTTATACAAAAACAACCCTACATTATATTGAATTCATTGGCCTAATCTTTAAATATATATACATATATATATATATATATATATAAAGATATGTTGCAACAAGTATTTTGTATGTGGTGTGAATGATGATGTATGCAATGGTGAGATATGAATAGAATGATGGATGGGTGTTTCAATTCCCCTTATGCTGTTGCAGTATAAGAGGTATCAATCCTAAATGAGTGTTTGTGAACAGTTAAGATGTGCATATGAATATAAGTTAAGACAAATGTAAAGATTGCTTGTCACTAACAATCCTAAGATGGAAATGTAAAATGCAGAAAATAAACTACAAGAACTAAGAACTAGATGCAAATGAAACTGAATGATTGAAACAGTAGTGAAGCAAGAACTGAAATAGTAACTACTATTAATGAACTAATGCAAGACAGGTAATGAACTGAAAACTAAATGAATGCAACTAGAATGGAATAGGAATGAAACAGGACAATCACAAATCATAAACCAGAGTTCTGGGGATGAACTCGAGCAAGCACTCGACCGAGTGTAGGTCGAGTGAGAGGTCGAGTTGGTTAAATCCGGAAAACAGAGCAATGCTAGAAAAACAGAGCAACACAAGAGTCAAATCAAACAACAAGCAAGCAACAGGATTAAGACTAAAATATCAATAAACAAGGAAGGTCCTGAGGATGGATTCATGGGATGAACTAATCATTGTGGTTATCTAACTTGGTCAACAAATCTCAAGCAAACTTTGAGCTAACCTCTAGACATATAAATCTAAGACAAGTTTCTCCCACTCTCATGGTCAAGAAACAATCAAACCTATGCAATTCTAGACTTGTTCTCACACAGTAAAGAATCTACACAAGCAGGCATTAAGCAATACATCTCAAACCAAACAAGACCTCTAATCTCTTAGCAAGCCTAATGGTAAGCTCTAGATCTAGCCTTATCTATGCTTCCTAAACATTGGTGTGATGCTAAGAAGCTTGAAATCAGACTCTACCCTCTCAGATATAGAATCAGCATTAAGATCATCTACCCTAGAAGAGATCTACAACAATCAAGCTTGACCAAATCACATAAACCACAAGATCAATCCATCCTAACCCATCCTCAAGATCCTAAGGAAACTACTCACAACAATACATGGTGAACAAAGTCAAAAACCCAGAAAATATTGAAACTTGCATTATTAGGAAGATGAAACAAAGATCTATAATATTGATGAAAGGATGAAACTCAAATTCTCAATATCTTGAAAGTTATAGAACCAACAAAATACAAGAATCTAGTCTTCTTTCTTAAGGAAGTACAAGATCTTAAAAATAAAAATGCAAAAGGAATAAAGCTAAAAAAGGTAAAAACTAGGTTTAGGGAATATCTAAAAAGCTGGACTCCTTTGGTGGCTGCAGGTACAAGGCCTTATATACGTGAGGAGGTGGAAGCCCTATAAATACAAAAAGTCAAAGTAGTCAACGGCTCGGTCAACTCGACCAGTGCTCGGTCGAGTGGCTTGGTCGAGCTGGCTTCTCTC
>NC_025689.1:12531902-12532355 GCF_000633955.1 Camelina sativa
AAACTTAGTCCTTGCTTGCCCTCAAGCAAATAAGCAAGACATAAGAAGGTAAGTGAGGTTTGAAAGTGGGATCTCAGCTCCTAAAGCTTGCAAATAGACCATCTAGAATCAATGTCCAAGTTACTAATACTATGATGCAAGTTGAATGAGCTGGAATTAAAGACTTTAGACAAGCATTTCACAACCTTTATTGATTTGAGCCTTAGATATCCACATGCATTCAAATCAACCATTTCCTTTAACATTCATTAATCAAGAACATGAATCAATTCTATGCAATGCTTAAACTCATTTGGCTTAGTAATAAAGGGTTTTGAGACAAAGATGGTCTCTTTTTAGAGTAGGGTTTGTCAATATCAAGGTTCTCTCATGAAAATGGATTGAGCTTTAGAAGAATGCTAAAGGTAAGAACACCTAGACACATACAAGAATAAAACCTTGTCTACCCAAAGG
>NC_025689.1:12534416-12535516 GCF_000633955.1 Camelina sativa
ATGATGGCACCATTCCTTGCTTGAAAGATCACTCCATTAAGAGCCAAAT
The DNA here is from genome assembly GCF_000633955.1 of Camelina sativa. Taxonomy (NCBI): domain Eukaryota; kingdom Viridiplantae; phylum Streptophyta; class Magnoliopsida; order Brassicales; family Brassicaceae; genus Camelina; species Camelina sativa. Next base: position 12,534,466 of record NC_025689.1, read on the forward strand.
CAATCATCTTTAGCTCTCCCTCATTAATGTTCCCAGTTTCCTTTCTTTCAAAGAAGGTGTTGGCAAGAGCCTTGTGGAAGTACCTTAGGACTGGGCTCCTTATCCTTGAGCTCTTGGAGTTTGAGGATGAGTAGAGCTTGTTGTCTCCAATGGTTTCCCACACAGCATACAACTCTTCTCTTGGAACCATCAAACTCCTATTGCTCCCAACCTCAAAGCCAAACACATTGGCTATCTTTCTCATTGAAAGCTCATGGTTCTTTACTTTGATAGTGAAGGAAATGTGGCCAGCTCCAACCTCAGGGTCTTTCCTTGCATATGTATGCAGCTTTACAGTAGCAAGGAACTCACAACTCTCCTCTTTGTAGCCCTCTATGCAAAGCCCCATAAACTTGGTGAGATTGCTCTTCTCAAAGAGATATTCCACATCCTCATCAATAGCAAGCTTCTCCATGGTCTCCTTGTGAGGATATCTAGTTCCCAGGAACTCCATCCTCATAAAAGCATCATAAAGCTGCCTCTTTGACAGCCCACAAGACTCAGCTTCTCCATCATCCAACAATTCTTCTTCTTCACTCTCTTCCTCACTCTCATCACTCTCCTCTTCCTCAACTTCAACAGCTGGCCTCTTCCCATTAGCCTTGTGTCTCCTCATAAACTCATTGAGAGCAGGCTCTCTTTCCTCCTCACTTTCGGTCCTCTCAGGATCTTCCTCAACTAGCTCTCTCCTTGGACGCGGCACCTGGCTCGACCGGCTGCTCGAACCGCCACTCGGTCGAGTGGTCGATCGAGTGGTCCGTCGAGTGACTCTCCCAGCTTCTCCTCTTGATTCAAGGCTAGCATCACGACATTCCATGGAGCTTGCAGCGGTTTGGTGAGACTTCTTGGTTATCTTGGAAGACATTTTCAAAAGAAACTGAAGGAAATAGACTCAAAGCTCAAAGTTAATAGGTTAGTGACCCAAAAACTTGAAAGAACAAAGCTTGAGCAAGAGATGAACTTTGAAAGAGATTTTAAAGCTTGAATTTAAATGTTTTGAGCAAATGAGAGA
>NC_025689.1:12537748-12556676 GCF_000633955.1 Camelina sativa
GTTAAGATGTGCATATGAATCTAAGTTAAGACAAATGTAAAGATTGCTTGTCACTAACAATCCTAAGATGGAAATGTAAAATGCAGAAAATAAACTACAAGAACTAAGAACTAGATGCAAATGAAACTGAATGATTGAAACAGTAGTGAAGCAAGAACTGAAATAGTAACTACTATTAATGAACTAATGCAAGACAGGTAATGAACTGAAAACTAAATGAATGCAACTAGAATGGAATAGGAATGAAACAGGACAATCACAAATCATAAACCAGAGTTCTGGGGATGAACTCGAGCAAGCACTCGACCGAGTGTAGGTCGAGTGANCTCACTTACTCCATTTATCTTGGTTAGACCACATATTCTGTCAAACTCATCTAGATGATCAAGTGGATCCTCCATTGGCAACCCATGAAACTTGTTGGCTTGAANATTAAGACTAAAATATCAATAAACAAGGAAGGTCCTGAGGATGGATTCATGGGATGAACTAATCATTGTGGTTATCTAACTTGGTCAACAAATCTCAAGCAAACTTTGAGCTAACCTCTAGACATATAAATCTAAGACAAGTTTCTCCCACTCTCATGGTCAAGAAACAATCAAACCTATGCAATTCTAGACTTGTTCTCACACAGTAAAGAATCTACACAAGCAGGCATTAAGCAATACATCTCAAACCAAACAAGACCTCTAATCTCTTAGCAAGCCTAATGGTAAGNATTGACCATCTTCAAGTCCTTCTTATATTCGTCTTCTTGATCAGTTGAGGAGCTCCTTATTGTCCTATCATAGTCCTCATTATAGTTGCCATCTGACTGAGCAAGATTCTCAACTAATTNGATCCATCCATCCTAACCCATCCTCAAGATCCTAAGGAAACTACTCACAACAATACATGGTGAACAAAGTCAAAAACCCAGAAAATATTNTACAAGGTACTCAAAAGTGACTCATTGCTGAAACCATGATGAGGGCATTGGGTCTGATATCCTTTGAACCTTTCCCATGCCTCACAAAAGGTCTCATTGTTCCTTTGAGCAAACCCAGAAATTTCATTCCTCAATCTAGCAGTCCTAGCATTAGAGAAGAATTTGGCTAAGAAAGCCTTCTTGCAAGCATCCCATGTGGTTATTGCTCCAGTAGGAAGAGTCTTCTCCCAAAGGTGAGCCTTGTCTCCAAGTGAGAATGGAAAGAGCCTCAACTTGAAACCATCCTCACTTACTCCATTTATCTTGGTTAGACCACATATTCTGTCAAACTCATCTAGATGATCAAGTGGATCCTCCATTGGCAACCCATGAAACTTGTTGGCTTGAATCATGGAGATCAATCCACTTTTGATCTCAAAGTTGTTGTTTGCTACAGTTGGAGGCACAATTCCAGCCCTTTGGTTGTGGGTGTTGGGTGCATCTCCAGCACCAATGTGCCTAGGTCTCTGCTCATGGTTAGCTTGTTGCTCCATGATCACTGAATCCTCTTGCTGAACTTGAACTACCCTTCTTCTCTGATTTCCCAAACCCTTTGGCTTCCTATGTATGTTGTCAATAGGCCTTTGAAGATTATCTTTCCCCTTAGACCTTGTGTGCATCAACAAACGCGAGTACAGACTCGAACATGTTCACAATTGAGCTCAGGCTCGTCTGGGGGGTCAAGTCGACTGGGAAGTGGTGTCCAAATGTAAACGGCTTCTGACTCGATCAAGTGCTTGATAAATGCTCGGTCGAGTGATGGTCGAGTGACTGGTCGAGTGGTACCTGAAATGGAACTTCAACCCAACAACAGAAGATTCAAGTGTATAAACGAACTTAATCTTAGACTAATATGGATCCTAAATGTCACAAAAACACACTCAAATGGGCAACGGCGCCAAATTGCAACAAGTATTTTGTATGTGGTGTGAATGATGATGTATGCAATGGTGAGATATGAATAGAATGATGGATGGGTGTTTCAATTCCCCTTATGCTGTTGCAGTATAAGAGGTATATCAATCCTAAATGAGTGTTTGTGAACAGTTAAGATGTGCATATGAATCTAAGTTAAGACAAATGTAAAGATTGCTTGTCACTAACAATCCTAAGATGGAAATGTAAAATGCAGAAAATAAACTACAAGAACTAAGAACTAGATGCAAATGAAACTGAATGATTGAAACAGTAGTGAAGCAAGAACTGAAATAGTAACTACTATTAATGAACTAATGCAAGACAGGTAATGATCTGAAAACTAAATGAATGCAACTAGAATGGAACATGAATGAAACAGGACAATCACAAATCATAAACCAGAGTTCTGGGGATGAACTCGAGCAAGCACTCGACCGAGTGTAGGTCGAGTGAGAGGTCGAGTNAAATCAAAACTGTAAAAGTCTCACGCGATGCGTGGATAGAATGAACATAATAATATATATTTAGTTATTTTAAAATACATTCAATAATAGTTAACATTAATATTGTAACTATAATATATATATATATATATATATATATATTTTGTCAACAACTTAAATAGATTAGCTCAAAAGAGCCAATTGGTAGGAACACAGTTTACATAAGTGATATGAAACCGTAGGAACTAAGATATATTAACTATAAACTAAAAATCTAATAGATTGTATGAAATATTATCTAAAACTAAAATTTTATATTTAAAATTTATAAAATAGATCAAAAGAAACAAAGTACAATATTGATACACATAATATGCATTCTGAACAACATTTACTAATTTCAAAACATGAACAAAAAGTAGAAACGAAAGGTAAAAATATACGAAAGACCTTGTGTCTCTTCTAAAAGTGAGAATGTTTCATGTGCCTTAGACTTTCTTCATTTAGCCTTTTTACATATGCTCCAAAATTTTGACTCTACTTATTTGTTTCAAAACCTACAAAAGTCACATAAAAGAGAAAAAAAAAAGATATTTTAGGTAAATAAAAATTGATATTACTAAATTTAAATATTTATGTGAGAGGTAAAATATGATGTTTGATGAAAAATTTGTCTTGCTATTTATAAAGAAATTTGTGGTTGCGTGACTAAAAATACATCAATTTCTTATACGAGTTTGCTATGCAATGACTATCAATAAGAACTAAGGTCAAAGCTTTAAAAAAGGTTGGTTTATATTTGCCAAGTCCAGTCTTTTCTCACAGACAATTATAAGNGTATTTTCTCATATCTTTGTCATATATATAGAGAGATGAAGAGGTCACTCCAATGTATCAACCTCAATTAGAATTTACAAACATGAGTACTATAGATGAAAATCAAAACTGTAAAAGTCTCACGCGATGCGTGGATAGAATGAACATAATAATATATATTTAGTTATTTTAAAATACATTCAATAATAGTTAACATTAATATTGTAACTATAATATATATATATATATATATATATATATTTTGTCAACAACTTAAATAGATTAGCTCAAAAGAGCCAATTGGTAGGAACACAGTTTACATAAGTGATATGAAACCGTAGGAACTAAGATATATTAACTATAAACTAAAAATCTAATAGATTGTATGAAATATTATCTAAAACTAAAATTTTATATTTAAAATTTATAAAATAGATCAAAAGAAACAAAGTACAATATTGATACACATAATATGCATTCTGAACAACATTTACTAATTTCAAAACATGAACAAAAAGTAGAAACGAAAGGTAAAAATATACGAAAGACCTTGTGTCTCTTCTAAAAGTGAGAATGTTTCATGTGCCTTAGACTTTCTTCATTTAGCCTTTTTACATATGCTCCAAAATTTTGACTCTACTTATTTGTTTCAAAACCTACAAAAGTCACATAAAAGAGAAAAAAAAAAGATATTTTAGGTAAATAAAAATTGATATTACTAAATTTAAATATTTATGTGAGAGGTAAAATATGATGTTTGATGAAAAATTTGTCTTGCTATTTATAAAGAAATTTGTGGTTGCGTGACTAAAAATACATCAATTTCTTATACGAGTTTGCTATGCAATGACTATCAATAAGAACTAAGGTCAAAGCTTTAAAAAAGGTTGGTTTATATTTGCCAAGTCCAGTCTTTTCTCACAGACAATTATAAGTAGCCCTCTCTAGAGTCACTACAACTACAGGACTTCAGATTCTTAAAGAAGACACAAAACACTACGGCAATAATATTCTACAAAATATTGTCTACCAAGAAGTTTTCAACAACAAATGATTTTCAAAGACAATTTCGACTTTGTTCTATTGCTTCTATTTACCATAATATTGTTTTCAACTTTGTTCTATTGGTGAAACTTTTTTAACAGGTAGACAAATTTTCTTTATTTTTTCAAACAAAAATATACTCCTACTTTCTCTTTTTTTTTCAGTTTGGAATAGGTAAGATTAATATATTGACCCAAAAAAATGGAATATTAATATATATGCATTTTCTTTTTCTAATACTGTATTTTCTTTTTCTAACATTAGTTACTATCAAAATATTTTGTGACGTTGGAAAATGGTATTTAGTTTCACTGGTTGCTGGAGCAAGTCACGTGAACATGTTCTTTCCACACAGGAAGAAGGCAGAGCCGAGGTTCTCTCTATGGTGGAGGAGGTTGGACGCAAGGTTATCTCCTCAAGGGAGGAAGGTGGGGAGGTTGGACGCAAGGTTATCTCCCTATGGGAGGAAGGCGGTGCCAAGGTTCTCTCGATGGTGGAGGAGGTTGGACGCAAGGTTCTCTCCATAAGGGAGGAATGCAGAACCGAGGTTTTTTCCATGGTTGGTCATGCACTATTGTGATGTAATTTTTTTTTTTGAGATAACAATTTTAGTAATTAAAGACACTATGCAAAAGTGAAAGTAAAGAGACATATAATAGTTGGCTAGTTAAGAAAAATACTTGGTGCATTTCCTAAAAAGAAAACGAGGGCGACGGCGATGGCGAAAATATTAGGGTTTTGATATGTGGTGGAGTAGAGGTTTTCGGATTCTTTCCTTTGGTTATTCTGGTTATCTATGGTCTTTATTCGGTGGATCTACTGGGTATATTTGGTTCCCATTCCTGGTTTCTCTTCTCGTGTTTCGGTTCTGTCTTTTGGGAGATCGTGTGAGATCTGGTAAATCGGGTGGCTTGCGATTGGGTTTATGGCTGTGGCCATGGGATTTGATTCGCTGGGAGATTTTTGCTTTTATGATTCAAGCAGGGCAACGAAGGTTTTGGGCGAATCTTCTAATACGGTGGGATTCGGCTCACTCTGCTTTGGCGGGAATCGCGTGGTTGTTTCATTTACGAGATATGCTGATCTTCTTCTTGAAGAGTCTGATTTGGGTGAGGATTTGATGGATCTTCGTGTTTGATTTTTGCGTAATGGAGATTTGTGGAGATCAGCGACTAGTGCGAGCTGGTCCAGATTTTCTTTGGGATTTCCTCTTAATGGTTTGGTGGAGTTCTTTCTCCGAGATTTTCATCAAAGGAAACAGACGGGATATGCCAATTCTCATCTTGAAGAGGTCGATTTGGGTGGGGATTTGGAGGATCTTTGTGTTTGAGCTTTGCGTGGTTTTGCTTCGGGATTTCCTCTTACTGGTTTTGAGGTGTTTTTCCTCAGAGATGTCCACTAAAGGCAATAGATGGGATTGTAATCTTTCTTTGGTCCGATTATTACAGTGTTTGGGTGTTGTGATTGTGTTTTTGCCTTACATTGGGTATGATTTGATTTTCTGGTTCCTCACCATTTATTGGAGATTGCTTCGTTGGTGGGATTTGTTGATATCGGGTTTAAATGGGCTCTTGAGGGAGGTGATTTTGCGAATATGTTCTGCGGATGGGTATAAAAGGGTATCTCGAGGCAGTGTTATCAGAAAGCAAGTGCAGTTCAAGTCTCTTTCGGTGTTCTGTCTAGCTGTGCAATTTTCTCTCTCTCGTTTTCTTGCAATGTCGCAGAGTGTTGTCCTTGGTCGTGGTTTGAGTTCTAAGGGAGCCGGTCCCTCGGTGGTGAAACCTAAGGTGAAGATACCGTTCTTCGATAACTCTACTCTCATCGAGGGTTATTCCAAGACAGTGGTGGGTCGGTGTTTGAATCCGCATGCTCAAGATATGAAGTCCCTTCTGGTGATGTTTCCACGGTTCTGGCATCTTGAAGGCAAGGTGGTGGGTGCAGACCTTGGAATGGGGAAGTTCCAATTTGATTTCGATGAAGAGGAGGAAATCACTGAGGTCATGAAGATGGCTCCGTTTCATTTTGATAACTGGATGGTCTCGATGGTGCGTTGGAGGCCCACGGTGGATCCTTCTTATCCTTCTGCTGTCACTTTTTGGGTCCGAGTTATGGGGGTGCCGTTCCAGTTTTGGGCTCCTCCAACTTTTTGAAGTATCGGTGAAGCTTTGGGGTCTGTTGTAGAGGTCGACATTGATGGTGGCAGAGTACAAGTCACGGTGAATGGGCTCAAACCCCTGTGTTTTGAGACGGAGATTGAGTTCTTTACTGGTGAAGAAACCACTGTTTCGCTCCGCTATGAGCGCCTCTTTGGGTTATGTCGGAGGTGCTTTAGCCTGTGTCACGATGAGAAGCACTGTCCACCTCTGTAGGATAATGATGCTGCTCCGGCTGTGCTCCCACATGATGAGGCTGGTCGAGGGTATCAGAGTTACAAAGGTGCTGTTACAGTTGATAGACAGCGTGGTTCTGGGCAAGAGGGGAGCTCACGTGGGGGAAACAAACATAGGTCCAGGGGGGAGAATTCCCATGGAGATGGTAAGCGCCCTTTTGAGGGTAAGGCTGGTCGGGGTTCGCAGTCCAGGACTGACACAGCAGTTGGGGAGCCCGTGACTAAGCAGAGACGGTTTCAACCTCGTGAGCAGCATAAGGATGCTAAGCCCTGTCGGGAGACTTCTGTGGTTACGGATGCGCTTCCGGTGCTATCCGAAGATGTGGACATCCCTCTGGTGGCACGGATTGTAGAAAGGGTGCCTGCGCCTGCCCCATTGGCGCGTAGGGCTTTGTTTCAGGAGAGAGAGGTTGCTGATCCGGTTGTACCAGCGGTAGATGCTACTGTGCCTGCGGTATTGACCCATCCAGTGGAGGAGATCCCTCGTCCGACAATCACTGCAGTCTCTGTCGCACCTGCTAACGCTATGGTGCCAATGGAGGAGGAGGTCTCTGTTGGGGAAGGAGCTGTTACTGGTGGTGATGAGAGCTCTTTACTGGCGGTAGAGGAATTTGCGATGGTGCATCTGGAGGATAAGGATGAGAGTTCATCAGAGGTTCGTGTTGGAGGTTCGACGTCTTTTGGCACTGACGCTGCATCGGATATTGTGCAGGCGGATGTCCCTGAGGTTGCTATGGGAGAAGTTGAGCATGATGTTAGTTCTCCCTCTAGCGAGGATTCTTCCACTACGGTTGCGAACAAGGGCAAGATGGAGTCGGGGCCTCCTCTTGTGGGTGATGAGGATCCTTCCTTGGTGGAGAAGACGCGTAAGGGTAAGGGTGCATTGGGACTCCAAGGCATGGAGTCAAAGAAGCTGACTGTTTATGTTCGTACTCTGCGTAAACGACCAACTCTCAAGGGTAATGCTAGCACTGGGCAGTCTACTCTCCCAAAACCACAGGATGTGGAGAAGGGGGTTGTTGGTAGGACTAAACCACCGATCCCAAAGGTTGCTAAATGAAGGTTCTAAGTTGGAATTGTCAAGGGCTTGGTAACAAAGCCACAATTGGGTATCTTAGGGACTTATGGAAGAAGCATCGTCCAGAGTTCCTGTTTCTTTCTGAAACTAAGCAAACTTTTTCTCATTTAGAGTCTTTTGTTGGTCATTTTGGTTATTCTCATTTAAAAACTGTTGAACCAGTTGGTTGTAGTTGCGGTCTTGCCCTTTTTTATTATAATAATAATAATAATGTTTCAGTTTTATTTGCTTCAAATAGAATTATTGATGTGGAAGTTGGTTACAAAGGCAAACTAATTTATCTTACTTTTGTTTATGGTGATCCGGTTCCCAAGAACCAAGATTTGGTTTGGGAACGCCTGACACGAATTGGTTTGACCAGGGATGCTCCTTGGTTTTTCATTGGAGATTTTAATGAATTAAAAGGTAACCATGAAAAACGGAGTGGTAAATTACGCCATGCTTCTTCCTTTGTGCCTTTCAATACTACGATTCGGCCTTGTGGTTTGTTTGAATTTCCCTCTCTTGGAGATAGTCTGTCCTGGAAAGGGTGGCGGGATAAGAAACCGATCCGCTGTTGTTTAGATTGGGCTCTGGCGAATGAGGGGTGGCATGATTTGTTCAAGAATTCCTTCACGGAGTACCTACAAATGATTGCCTCAGATCATAAACCTCTGGTCGCGGTTCTTGAGGATCGGGTTTGGGGTGGAAATAGTGGTTTTCGGTTCGACCGCCGGTGGCTGGATAAAGAGGGTTTTTTTTGATGCGGTTGCTGAGGGCTGGGCCTCTTCAACGGGCCCTGGAGCCTCTTCCACGGTTGTGGATAAAATCATAACGTGTCGTCGGGCTATTTCCCGGTGGTGGAAAGAACAACTTCCTTATGGAAGGGAATCAATTGAAGATCTGAAAACGAAATTGGCAGCGGCCCAGGAGAATGATGGTACCTCGGTGGAGGAACTTGCGGAGCTTACTTGGCGGCTGCGGGAGGCATATAGGGATGAGGAGGTTTATTGGTATCAGAAAAGTAGGAGTCGGTGGATGCGGTTTGGGGATCATAACACTGGCTATTTCCATGCTCAAACAAAGCAGCGATGTGCCCGGAATCACATTGTCGGTCTTCATGACCACCGTGGACATTGGTTAACGGAGGAAAGGGATATTCAGAATATCGCGGTCGCCTATTTTGAGGATTTATTTACATCTTCGGATCCCTCTGATTTTGAGGAGATTCTGGCGGAGGTTCAGCCGACGATAACGCAGGAGTGTAATGACTTCTTAACTCGGGAGGTCTCCGGGCAGGAGATCAAACAGGCATTGTTTATGATGCACCCGGATAAAGCCCCTGGCCCGGATGGGATGACGGTTCTCTTTTATCAAAAAGCATGGCAAACGGTTAAAGCAGATTTGGTCGTCTTGGTAAACTCCTTTATGCAGGACGGGACTTTTGATAAAAGGCTGAATGTGACGAATATTTGTCTTATCCTGAAGGTGGACAAACCGACTAGGATGACTGAATTACGGCCGATCAGTCTTTGTAATGTTGGGTATAAAATTATTTCCAAGGTTTTATGAGCAAGGCGTATGATCGGGTTGAATGGTCCTTTGTGGATCTTCTTCTCCGACAGCTCGGATTCTGCGATAAATGGGTGTCTTGGATTATGAGTTGTGTTACGTCGGTCCAATATAAGGTTCTCATTAATGGTCAAGCCCATGGGTCCATTACCCCTTGTCGGGGTTTACGGCAGGGGAATCCTCTTTCGCCCTATCTTTTTATTCTCTGCACAGAAGCTTTAATTGCACAATTCCGCAAGGCGGAGCAGATGAAACAAATTACGGGTATTAAGGTTTCAACCGCTAGTCCGGCTATTTCCCATCTTTTATTTGCGGATGATAGTTTGTTCTTTTGCCGAGCCAGAAAGGAGCAGTGTGAGGTTGTGCTTCGGATTCTCAAGAAGTATGAGCGGGCGTCCGACCAGCAAATTAACTTTCAGAAATCCTCCGTCCAATTTGGGCACACGGTGGACCATGGTCTCCGAGAGGAGTTAAAAGGGGTCTTAGGGATTACGAATCTAGGTGGTATGGGCTCTTATCTGGGAATTCCCGAAAGCCTAGGTGGGGCTAAGACGCAAATCTTTTCTTATGTTCAAGATCGTCTACAGTCCCAGGCTAGCAGTTGGCCAGCTCGGCTCCTTTCCAAAGGAGGCAAAGAGGTCATGATCAAGTCGGTAGCAATGGCAGTTCCTACTTTTGTGATGTCGTGTTTTCGGTTACCTAAGACGGTGACACGGAAGTTAACTAGTGCGATCTCCAACTATTAGTGGAGCTCCTCTGGTCAATTGCGGGGTTTACATTGGGTTGCTTGGGATAAACTATGTCTAGATAAAAAAAGAAGGAGGCTTGGGTTTTCGGGGTTTGGACGATTTCAATACCGCACTGCTGGCCAAGCAGCTGTGGCGATTGATTTCTGTCCCGGAGTCGCTTTTTGCACGGGTCTTTAAAGGTCGTTATTATAGGCATTCGGATCCTTTGGACCTGATTAAATCATACTCACCATTCTATGGATGGCGGAGTATCATCTCTGCTCGCTCTCTGGTTAACAAAGGACTTATTAAACGGGTAGGATCTGGTGCTTCCATCTCTGTATGGAATGATTCGTGGATCCCTGCTCAATCCCCGAGACCAGCTATCAGCACAGGGTTGTCATCTGACCCTCTGCTGTCCGTTCAAAACCTTATTGACAGGAATTCAAATTCCTGGGACATGGCTTTACTTTCGACTACTTTTGTACCGGAAGATGTTGCGTTGATTTCTGCCTTACCGCTGCGGTTACCGGACAAACCGGATACGCTAGGTTGGCATTTTACTAAGTCAGGACAATATACGGTTAAGTCAGGGTATCACCTCCTTAGGTCTAATACCGCGGACACGATTGTTCCGTCAGTGTTAGGGCCCAACTATGTCCCTCTTCAGGTTTTTGTGTGGACAATCCAGTGCCCGCCAAAACTCCGCCATTTTATGTGGCAGGTGATTTCGGGTTGCGTGGCGGTCACAGCTAATCTACGGAAACGTGGAATTAATTGTGATCCAATATATGGTCTTTGTGGACATGACGAAGAGACAATAAACCATACTCTTTTTGAATGCCCGCCAGCCAGACAGGTCTGGGCTCTGTCGCAGTTTCCAACGGCACAAGGTGTCTTCCCGTCGGGATCAATCTTCACAAACTTGGATTTTCTTTTCTGGCGGTTTAAGGATGTTCCTCATAAGGATAGATTCCCATGGATCTTGTGGTATATTTGGAAAGCCCGTAATGATAAAATTTTTACTAATTTGGACTCCAACCCAATCGCGATACTGCGGTTAGCGGAGGATGAGGCTAAAGATTGGTTCCAAGCTCAGGCAGAGGTTGGAGGGCCAGCTGAGGGGCACCCCCCCTTTGGGTATACTTTCTGATCGGGGCTTCGGAGTTCCACGGGTTCCTAGGTCTCCTTCGAGTTTTTTTTGCTTTGTGGATGGTTCGTGGAAAGTGACGGATCAGTTTGCTGGTCGAGGATGGTTCTTTGTTTTGCCCGGGAGGGATGAAACAACCATGGGAGCTTCCAATGTTCGGCGAAGTCTCTCCCCTCTTCATGCGGAGGTCGAGGCCCTCATCTGGGCAATGCGATGCATGATTGGCGCAGATAACCAATCCGTCATTTTTCTTACCGATTGCTCTGATCTGGTGAAGATGGTGTCTTCGCCTTCCGAGTGGCCAGCTTTCACACCTTATTTGGAGGATATCCAGGCGAACAGAGAGGAGTTTGTTTCTTTTTTTTGTGGTCTATATCCCTCGCATTCAGAATGGTAAAGCGGATAATTTGGCTCGACGTGTTCGTTCAGTCCCGCAACAAGTTACCTTTGTAAACAATTTCCCTTCGCAATGGCTCGTTTGAGTCAATCTTGTAAGCTGTTGTCAAAAAAAAAAAAATAGTTGGCTAGTTAGTTCATATGGACATTTTCTAGGTGGTGGTAAATGATATATTTATAACATACAATATACCGAGGTGTAAAAAATACACTTTTAATGGTAACATACATAAAACATTTGTATATGTATATAAATCAGTGTATTATAGCAAAAAGAAAATTTGTAAATAATATACAATAATTTTTAATATATTTTTTATTAATTTTAAAAATTTTAATTACAAAAATTTAAACCCGCACATCGGGCGGGTCTTTATCTAGTAGGTTATAAAGTTATAGTTATTATTTGATTCATTAGTTAGTTACAAAATAGGTTATGAGTTGGTTTCCTTAATTATACCGACATTTAGGAAATAAAATAATTACTTTACCTGCATTATTATTAATTACTAGCAATGAATACACTTAAAGATGATATTTCAAAGAACAATACAACTTAAAAAAAAATATATAGACAAATGAAACAATAAAAATAAATCTTTAAAAAAATATTTCTCTATTAAGCACGCCTGATAGAGTATATTTACACAACCATATATACTGTTAGGCAATTAAAGAAATAGAATAAAATCCATAGAATATTTTATATTAAAAAATATTTTATTAAATTTGGATTTGGGTCATTAGTTAGTTATAAAATATAATACTTAAAAAATATATCAAAAATGTTTTTTGGTAGATTATATAAGAAATAATTGAGTCATGGATATAAAATTAAGACATTAATAATTTAAATGCATTTAAGTTGTATCATTTGTATAATCATCATTTACAGGTTGACTTGATTATCGGTTGATATCTAACTAAAATCTTTTGACTTGATTATGGATCGATTGACTTAATTATTCATCAAATAAATAATATGTTTGTGAAAATAAGTTAACAATACAAGGGACACAAGTTTCTGCTAAAACAAATACGTACATGCATATATGTGTTAGAAGATAGAGTAAACCTTCTATAAATTAATAAAGTCGGGACCATGAAATTTTATTAATTTATAGAGGTTTTAATTTATCGATAAATTAATGTGACTTTCCTAATTTTTTAAAAAAAAGTATTAAAAATAAGATTTAATCTTTATAACTAATATTTTTATAAAATTAATTATAATGAAAATGACAATTATCATGTTTTGAAGATATACCACTCAAAGATTTTTATATAGTAAAAATATTAAAAATAAACTTTAATAAAAATTAATGTGTAGATATACATATATTTAGATAATTTTATATAATTATTAATTTATATTATTGATGGGACTATATATTTACAAAGGAGTTTCAAAAAATTATTATTTTATTATATTATCGAATAGTGTCCAAATTACACTAGTCCCAACTTGGGACCAGAAAAATTTATTAATTTATAGAGATTATTAATTTACCGAGTATTAATTTATATAGGTTCTACTGTAAATAGTAACCACCACCTCCAAATACAAGTTTGATTCCACATCGGCTAGTATGTACGAGTACAGGATAATTAAATAGATTAAGGTATATAAATTTTTATATAAAACATAGATTTTTTTTCCGTCAATAAAATACAAGATCAGATCAAACGAGCTAATTGGAAGGGTTAATGTTTACATTGGTGACTAAGTGCAAAACTGAAGAGACATGTCGTCGCTCTAACTTATCCGCTATACCATTCTGTAAACGGGGGATCAAAACCAAAGAGAAGGTGGTAAATTCATTCTTATCAGCTTCAATCTCATCCAGATAAATTCTGTTCAGAAGGCGAAAACTCCATCTTCACCAAGTCATAACAATCGGTTAGGAATATGACATTCTGATAATTTACGCTAATCATACAGTTCATTGCTTAAACCAGAGCAGCTGCTCAAGGTCTTGTGGAGGTACCTGATATATCATAGTTTTTACGGTTTTTAACCGTGATATAAATGTGTTTTTTGAGTATTTTGATTTGTTTTATAGGATGTTTTGAGTTTTTACAGAATTTTAGGATTTTGGGACAGAAGGAGCTGTTTCGTCCTTTTGAAATCAGCTGGTTCGTCCTAACCCTGGTGAGGAGTTTACTGAGCTTAACCAAACCAACTGGTCGGTCATTTGAAGATACATCACAGGTACGAAGTTCAGTTGCCTCTCCATTTTTCAGATTCTCGCTCGTACCCATTGTAGAGCAGTCAGTGGAAGTTGAGTGAATTTAACTTATACACAAGTTTTGTAAAATTTTAATTTTTAGAACCTCATTAGTTGGTCTACCATTCGAATAATAGACACCTTCATAAATTTCTAAATTTTTGATTTTGCTTTTTTTTTTTAAATAATAAAAAATGGTTAGACCCCTTTAGGGTTTCCTTATCTTAATGAATTCAATCATCAATTTCTTTGATCTCGTCTGCCTCCTTTCTCAATTTCTAAATATGCTTTATCATTGCTTTTGGGAGTTTACATATGCGTACCTAGAAAACAGAACTGATTCATCAAGATGTTGGAACTTATTTCTGACAAAGTGGCTTTGACCACTTTTTCAGTTTCAATATAACTTAACAAAATACTAATGCAAGGATCCTTAATGACATCAACACCAACAGCAAAAGCTAAAATCGGATCTTGTTGTGAATTGCGTCTCAGGAACCGAAAGAGCTCCGTCTGCCGCCGTAAGAACCGGCCGTGGTGGTAGTTGTTGTAGTGTCGACGTTCTTGGCCGTCCTCCTGCTGCTCCTCCGCTGCTGATCGAATTTGTCGGCGAAATCGACAGATAAAACAGAGTAAATCTCCATAACTCGAAAAATATTACCGTTGATTTCGTTGATCAGGGCAACGTTTCTAGCGACGTTATCAGGGATCCGAGACATGTGGTTTTCGTTGACCCGTTGTATCAACTCACGGTTCTGATCGAGAACGACTTGCGCGCGTTTGAATCCGTTACTCAACGTATCCCACACCTCCACGTCTTCTTCTTCTTCTTCATCACCGTCGACTTCGTTATTCATCTCCAGAGCTTGGACGGAGCGATCAATTTCTCAATTTGTTAATTTCTAAAGATATAATATTTGTCGGATGTTGAGGAAGAGATATGAATCGAGGCGACACGTGGAAGAAACCGACCCACGGAAGCGGTTGTTCGGGATCAAGAAGTGACGAGATTGCGTCAAGGACCAATGGGTAGTACAATGAAGTGTTTTGTTGGGAGGATCTGATTGGATATTTGGATCGGTGACGTGACGGTAGCGAAGAATTGTCAAATATATATATTTCTATAGAAAAAAGTGATAAAAAACCTACCTCGGACCAAAAAAACAACTGACCTGTTTTCCACATCTCGATCTTTTCCACAACATAAGTTACATAAGAAATTGAAAACATTTACTATCATTGTGAGTTTGTGACACTTCATTTTTTAGAACACATGTAGTAATATTAGTAATTTACGAACAAAAATACAACAAATAGAAAGACGCTAAATGAACTAGCATATTCATGGGTTAAATGTGAAACATTCCAAAAAAAAAAAACCAGATCAACCAACAACATATTCAGTGTGTTAAGTGTACAAAACTACCAAAAAATAGCACTAAACAGAGCAAAACAGAATTTTATTTACTTGGGTTTCTTTTTTTTTCGTCAATGTCAAGAAAAGCTAACTATAGAGGTCTCTCTGTGGTAAAACATAGAAAAAATCCTAACTACTACTCGTAGAACGGAACACCAGTGAAAAAGGCAGGCCAAAAATATGAAAGTGATATAACATAGGAGGACTTCTATCTTCTCTGGAAATTGAGGTACTTGATTGAAAGTGCAAAGCAAGAGAAGAAGAGAGCGCAAAAACAGACTAGAACTGCTGCAGATACACCCATCATATCTGGCTTGTAGCCGAAGTAAAGTTCAATAAACTCCTTCACCGTGCCATGGAACGTTGGCTCGTCGATGATGCTCTCCACATCACCAAGCTGTGAAAGGATCACTCCTTGAAGTGTCCACGCCACTGGACATATGTAATAGAACCATATCCACCACACTGGAATCAACTGAAGCACCAAAAACAAGCACATTAAAATAGGTTCTTTAATAGCCATGACCTCATCAAAACAAAGTTCTTGATTGTTCGAATGCACTAGCGGCCTTTCATTACTTCATAGAGTGAATTACTTACAGGTTTTTGGACGAGGAAACCAGAGAGGAGATTCCAGAGAGAGTAGAACGCAGAGGATATAACCGCGGCTAAGTGCTGATTCGGAGTGAAACCAACCGCCATCATGCCATAGAAGGTGAAGTAGGTGAAGGTGAGGAACATGAACACCAGATACAATATAAACTTGCCTGCGTTTTAATGTCATTATATTAGTTGATGCAGATATAGAAAGATTGAGTTTTACGAAAAAAAGAATCAAAGAAAACTTACTGAGTGTTCTTTCAAAACCAATGGTGAAGTATGTGATGACACCATAGAGGATGGTTTGGGTGAGAATATAAGGTACCTCCACAAGACCTTGAGCAGCCGCATACGGAATTGGAGCATACATTCCTGCCGCTTTCTCTCTGTAAAAAACCGTTCTTTCGATTGACACGACTGGTTGTACCGATGAAGCGTTACTAACTCCAAGAAATAGACAAGCCGAGTAGAGAGCCCCCATTACAGTGATTAAATCCTGAGAGGAAGTCCTCTTGGAACCAATGTCCCAGAAAACTGTGCCGAGTATAAGCGCAGCAATCGTTGTGAAGACCAATCTCACGAGATTGTACTCTGGACTTCTCCAGTAGACGAGGTTCTGTTTCCAGAGGCAGAGTAGAAATTGAGATGGTTGGTTCTGTGAATATCTTGAAGTAAAGCTTATTGGCTCTGAACCTTCTGGTGGAACACTAAGCTGCTTGATGTTTGCCTCCACTCCTCTGTACAACATAGTATATATGGTTAGATTTTAAAATTTTGATATTTATATGCTAAAAGAGATTCAAAAATGTAGTTATATGTGTTGTGATAGTTACCTAAATTGGTCAGAATTCTTGTATAAATCTGCAAAGTCCATGTTATATTTCTCTTCCAAAGCAGGCGTAGTTACTTCAAGCATCCAAGTTGCTGGATTGTAACCACTTGATATTGCAGGCACTCCGTTAATCCCCTGTAAAGGGTTTAGGGTTTGTCATATTTTACTTGGGGCACAAGTAACTGAGTGCAAAGATCTAAAACGAAGAAGAGAAGGCCAAGACAAGTACCTGAAAGTAATCTACAAGAACCTGTGAGTGTTTACCCAATTTCCCACAATATATAACCTGTCCCCCTCGTTTCATTAGAAGCAGCTGTATTTTTAAGGTTGAGCAAAAAGAGAACATACGTTAAGATCATCCATTGATAACACAACAATTCATAACAGTCTTGTAATCCAAGAAAACTTAGGGCAAACCTCGTCAAAGGCCTCGAAAATGTCAATGCTTGGTTGATGAATGGTGCAAACCACTGTTCTTCCAGTGTCAACAGTGTTCCTTACAGTTCTCATGACAATTGCAGCTGCTCTTGCATCAAGTCCAGATGTTGGTTCATCCATGAAAATAATTGATGGATTTGCTACTAACTCAACCGCAATTGTTAGACGTTTCCTCTGTTCTGTAGAAAGTCCTGTTGTACCAGGTAACCCTACTAAAGCGTATCTCAGAGTATCAAGCTCTACAAGTCTCATTACTTCTTCCACAAATTCCTAAAAAAACATGAAAACATATTTTTAGTGAAATTATCCAAATCTGAACTAAATGGAGTAATAAAACTAATTCATACTGAGTTAGTTATTAACCTTCTTTTTCTCTTTGCTTATCTCTTTAGGAAGACGAAGGCTAGCCGAAAACCATAGTGACTCTTCAACAGTGACTTGAGGAGAATGTATATCGTTCTGCTCAACATACCCGGAGATCCTAGCAAACGTTCGTTGTTCTTTTGGATGACCAGAGATTCTAATATCTCCCTCTATATATCCACCTGTCTTTCGACCAGCAAGAACATCCATCAACGTAGTTTTCCCCGCACCACTTGATCCAACTAAAGCTGTAAGAACACCAGGTGAAAAGACTCCGCTCACATTTGATAACAGCTGTAGTCTTGTCTCTGGGACACCTTGAGAACGCATTTCCTAAAAAAAAATTTAAAAAGAAAAAGTCTTTATGTAACCATAGGCAAGAGCTGATACTACAGAAGTGAATGAAACAGAGAAGTGAATTTAAACCTTTGGCATATCAACATAATAGTTGACATTGTGGAAAGTCATTGTCAATGGTTGGAAGGGAAGGATCATTCCCTTTTTCTCACTTTTTCCTTGTTTTGAATCTGACATTAAAGCAGTTTTGGTTTNTCCTCTGTACAACATAGTGGTTAGATTTTTAAAATTTTGATAGTGGTTTCTAAAAGAGATTCAAAAATGTAGCTATGGGTGTTGTGATAGTTACCTAAACTGGTCAGAATTCTTGTATAAATCTGCAAAGTCCATGTTATATTTCTCTTCCAAAGCAGGCGTAGTTACTTCAAGCATCCAAGTTGCTGGATTGTAACCACTTGATATTGCAGGCACTCCGTTAATCCCCTGTAGAGGTTTAGGGTTTGTCATATTTTTTACTTGCGGCACAAGTATCTGAGTGTAAAGATCAAAAAAGAAGAAGAGAAGGCCAAGACAAGTACCTGAAAGTAATCTACAAGAACTTGTGAGTGTTTACCCAATTTCCCACCATATATAACTTGTCCCCCGCGTTTCATTAGAAGCAGCTGTATTTTTGAGGTTAATCAAAAAGAGCACACACGTTAAGATCATCCATTGATAACAACAATTCATAACAGTCTTGTAATCCAAGAAAATTTATTAGGGCAAACCTCGTCAAAGGCCTCGAAAATGTCAATGCTTGGTTGATGAATGGTGCAAACCACTGTTCTTCCAGTGTCAACAGTGTTCCTTACAGTTCTCATCACAATTGCAGCTGCTCTTGCATCAAGTCCAGATGTTGGTTCATCCATGAAAATAATTGATGGATTTGCTACTAACTCAACCGCAATTGTTAGACGTTTCCTCTGTTCTGTAGAAAGTCCTGTTGTACCAGGTAACCCTACTAAAGCATATCTCAGAGTATCAAGCTCTACAAGTCTCATTACTTCTTCCACAAATTCCTAAAAAAACATGAAAACATATTTTCAGTAAAACTATCCAAATCAGAAGAACCAAATGGAGTAATAAAACTAATTCAGAGCTAGTTACTAACCTTCTTTTGCTCTTTGCTGATCTCTTTAGGAAGACGAAGGCTAGCCGAAAACCATAGGGACTCTTCAACAGTGACTTGAGGAGAATGTATATCGTTCTGCTCAACATACCCGGAGATCCT
>NC_025689.1:12557267-12558206 GCF_000633955.1 Camelina sativa
TTAGGGCAAACCTCGTCAAAGGCCTCGAAAATGTCAATGCTTGGTTGATGAATGGTGCAAACCACTGTTCTTCCAGTGTCAACAGTGTTCCTTACAGTTCTCATGACAATTGCAGCTGCTCTTGCATCAAGTCCAGATGTTGGTTCATCCATGAAAATAATTGATGGATTTGCTACTAACTCAACCGCAATTGTTAGACGTTTCCTCTGTTCTGTAGAAAGTCCTGTTGTACCAGGTAACCCTACTAAAGCGTATCTCAGAGTATCAAGCTCTACAAGTCTCATTACTTCTTCCACAAATTCCTAAAAAAACATGAAAACATATTTTTAGTGAAATTATCCAAATCTGAACTAAATGGAGTAATAAAACTAATTCATACTGAGTTAGTTATTAACCTTCTTTTTCTCTTTGCTTATCTCTTTAGGAAGACGAAGGCTAGCCGAAAACCATAGTGACTCTTCAACAGTGACTTGAGGAGAATGTATATCGTTCTGCTCAACATACCCGGAGATCCTAGCAAACGTTCGTTGTTCTTTTGGATGACCAGAGATTCTAATATCTCCCTCTATATATCCACCTGTCTTTCGACCAGCAAGAACATCCATCAACGTAGTTTTCCCCGCACCACTTGATCCAACTAAAGCTGTAAGAACACCAGGTGAAAAGACTCCGCTCACATTTGATAACAGCTGTAGTCTTGTCTCTGGGACACCTTGAGAACGCATTTCCTAAAATTCCAAAAAAGAAAAGAATAAACATTTACGTAAACCATAGACAAGAGCTGATACGAAAAAAGTGACTGAAACAGAGAAGTGAATTTAAACCTTTGGCATATCAACATAATAGTTGACATTGTGGAAAGTCATTGTCAATGGTTGGAAGGGAAGGATCATTCCCTTTTTCTCACTTTTTCCTTGTTTTGAATCTGACATTAAAGCA
>NC_025689.1:12564324-12585905 GCF_000633955.1 Camelina sativa
GGAATTGGAGCATACATTCCTGCCGCTTTCTCTCTGTAAAAAACCGTTCTTTCGATTGACACGACTGGTTGTACCGATGAAGCGTTACTAACTCCAAGAAATAGACAAGCCGAGTAGAGAGCCCCCATTACAGTGATTAAATCCTGAGAGGAAGTCCTCTTGGAACCAATGTCCCAGAAGACTGTGCCGAGTATAAGCGCAGCAATCGTTGTGAAGACCAATCTCACGAGATTGTACTCTGGACTTCTCCAGTAGACGAGGTTCTGTTTCCAGAGGCAGAGTAGAAATTGAGATGGTTGGTTCTGTGAATATCTTGAAGTAAAGCTTATTGGCTCTGAACCTTCTGGTGGAACACTGAGCTGCTTGATGTTTGTCTCCACTCCTCTGTACAACATAGTGGTTAGATTTTTAAAATTTTGATAGTGGTTTCTAAAAGAGATTCAAAAATGTAGCTATGGGTGTTGTGATAGTTACCTAAACTGGTCAGAATTCTTGTATAAATCTGCAAAGTCCATGTTATATTTCTCTTCCAAAGCAGGCGTAGTTACTTCAAGCATCCAAGTTGCTGGATTGTAACCACTTGATATTGCAGGCACTCCGTTAATCCCCTGTAGAGGTTTAGGGTTTGTCATATTTTTTACTTGCGGCACAAGTATCTGAGTGTAAAGATCAAAAAAGAAGAAGAGAAGGCCAAGACAAGTACCTGAAAGTAATCTACAAGAACTTGTGAGTGTTTACCCAATTTCCCACCATATATAACTTGTCCCCCGCGTTTCATTAGAAGCAGCTGTATTTTTGAGGTTAATCAAAAAGAGCACACACGTTAAGATCATCCATTGATAACAACAATTCATAACAGTCTTGTAATCCAAGAAAATTTATTAGGGCAAACCTCGTCAAAGGCCTCGAAAATGTCAATGCTTGGTTGATGAATGGTGCAAACCACTGTTCTTCCAGTGTCAACAGTGTTCCTTACAGTTCTCATCACAATTGCAGCTGCTCTTGCATCAAGTCCAGATGTTGGTTCATCCATGAAAATAATTGATGGATTTGCTACTAACTCAACCGCAATTGTTAGACGTTTCCTCTGTTCTGTAGAAAGTCCTGTTGTACCAGGTAACCCTACTAAAGCGTATCTCAGAGTATCAAGCTCTACAAGTCTCATTACTTCTTCCACAAATTCCTAAAAAAACATGAAAACATATTTTTAGTGAAATTATCCAAATCTGAACTAAATGGAGTAATAAAACTAATTCATACTGAGTTAGTTATTAACCTTCTTTTTCTCTTTGCTTATCTCTTTAGGAAGACGAAGGCTAGCCGAAAACCATAGTGACTCTTCAACAGTGACTTGAGGAGAATGTATATCGTTCTGCTCAACATACCCGGAGATCCTAGCAAACGTTCGTTGTTCTTTTGGATGACCAGAGATTCTAATATCTCCCTCTATATATCCACCTGTCTTTCGACCAGCAAGAACATCCATCAACGTAGTTTTCCCCGCACCACTTGATCCAACTAAAGCTGTAAGAACACCAGGTGAAAAGACTCCGCTCACATTTGATAACAGCTGTAGTCTTGTCTCTGGGACACCTTGAGAACGCATTTCCTAAAAAAAAATTTAAAAAGAAAAAGTCTTTATGTAACCATAGGCAAGAGCTGATACTACAGAAGTGAATGAAACAGAGAAGTGAATTTAAACCTTTGGCATATCAACATAATAGTTGACATTGTGGAAAGTCATTGTCAATGGTTGGAAGGGAAGGATCATTCCCTTTTTCTCACTTTTTCCTTGATTTGAATCTGACATTAAAGCATATTTGGTTTCTTCATTGGGATCGTCTAAGACAACTGCTCGAGCTTTTCTTAGAGCTGCAAGTGAAAAAAACAAAAGAACTAAGCCTCACAATACTGCTACACATATCTAGAAAAATAATCATTAGCAATAGAGATTCTCACGGTTAAGATAAGCCAAGGCGAGAGTGACTACGTTGTTGAAGAGAACTGCATAACCAATGAGAACCGCAATCCCAACCCAATACCAATTGTCATTTGTGGGAAAGCTACGTATCTTCAAAAGGTTGAATCCAATGGAAGTATCCGATATAGCGGACGGCTGGATGATATTTTAAAAGTGTATATATAATTAAGCATTGTATATTCTAATGTAAGTAATATTATAGCTACAAGAAGAGATTATTGAACACACCGTCATCCACCGTGTGGCTGTGAATTCATTGACCGCAATGGCACGTTGTCCATAGGATAGTGGCGAAACCCAAAAACCCCAAACCCACCAGGGTTTGATATCAGCTGTAGGAAATGATTAGAGTTTTATTATATAGCAACTCGAATCAACAAATAAATCTCTTGTGTGCAAGAAGTAGTGATAGTTAACCTTTTGGAATAACGAATCCACCAAGCAAGAACACTATTAAGATTGCTGCGGATCCGAATGTATTGGCAATGACCATATCCCTTGCTAGAGAAGCCATCATACGAAATAGACCGAGAGCCATTTGATGCACCGAGAAGAGGAGTAACATGTATCGGAAAAACCTAAGAAAACAGATAGAGAAATTTCATAAGGATTACAAAACTAAAATATTGATAAGTAAAAAAGAGTATTATTAGAGAAATGGTAATATCCGCAGAAATGACTAACCTGCCTGGTGAAGGAGCAAGTCCCACACTGTAGTATACCACACAAGTCCAGACAACAGCTTCAAGGATAGAGTAAGGCACACGCAACAGCCAGCTGGCTATAGACCATGACCAAGCAGGATGAAACGAGTTATCCCTTTGCTTGTAGAAAACCGGGAGACGCGATATCATGAGAGGCAGTTCAGAGAAACCATTAAACATCATGTGCACTAGTCCGAAGAAAAGGCAAGATAGGTACTCGTTGCCAAATTGTTCGTTTGTTGGGTGTAATCTTGTTCTCAAAAACACCGTGGCTGTGACAAATCCCACAAATGCAACCTTTAAGGAACACAAAATGTTACAGATCAGAAACATACAAGCATAAAGATACAAGCATAATGAAAATAGGTAGATTGATATTTACCTGGCATGTCCTAAAAGTGTAAAGAAACCTGTGCCGGTTGATCAATAGTATTTCTCGTTCAAAGCAAGCTTTAAGGTTTTCCCATCCTGATATGGCAAATTTTGTTCTGCACAAAGCTGAAGGATCCGCTGATGACTTATCAAATGGTGTGGCCAGCTTGGAATCCGCAGCATGCCCATATTGTGAGTTTCGGAACGCAGCCGCTATGTCTGAGACAGGAATGAACTGATATGGTTTCGAAGGATCTGCCCAGTATTGAGCTTGATCCTTTTTGGAAGTCACCTGCAATGCCAACATTATATTTGATTAGAGAATAAAATTTTTAGGCTACCATGTGAAGTTGTACTACTAAACTATATCTCTGAATCATATCTATGTAATGTTTTAGTAAATAACCAAAACTAAAATGCATGAAATAAACAACAAGATTGTAAAAGAGTTAGGATGTATACCTCTTGGAGAAAATCGGCAACACCTTTACGTGGTGGGAGACGGAATCCTAGAGACTCAAAAAATCCCACCACATCTTGTCGAGGGCCTTGATACACCATGTAACCTTCTGATAGAAGAATTAAGTCATCAAAAAGATCAAATGTTTCTGGTGCAGGCTGAAGAAGTGCCATGAGAACAGTTGCATCCATTAGGTGGACAAAGTTTCTGATGCATTTCACAATCTGAAAAGTTGTTGAGCTATCAAGGCCAGTAGATATTTCATCCATGAACAACGTTTTTCTTGGTCCAACAGTCATCTCTCCTGCATTATATATAGGTCAGGTTCAACAGTTTAGCACATAACAGAGCTGGTGGATAATTAAGTGAGATAGATATAAAGTTAAAGAGAGTGAAAGAGACCTGTTGTTACTCTTTTCCTTTGACCTCCTGAAACACCTCTCATCATATCATTACCAACGATTGTATCAGAACATACATCAAGACCAAGCACTCTAAGCACATAATCTGTGGAAACACTATGCTTTTCACCCTTGACAGAAGCAGCCTATATAACAAAGAGAAAGTGTCAGGCTTTGTTGTGTGGTCATTAAACATGATATAGGAGCTATATGACACTGACCTTCATAAAAGCGTCAATCTCAGAAGAAGGACGTATGCCCCTCTCTTTCTCTAATCGGGTTAGATCCTTCATGTAACCTATAACATCAAAACAGAAAATGTTTAAGAACATTTGACTTGATGAAGAAGTTTTTATAGTGAGTGAGTAGTAACACCAAATGAGAAACCTGCAAATCCTTCATTTGCACCCTGACATCTCGCAGCAAAATCAAGCGTTTCACGAACAGTAAGTTCAGCAATGTGGTTATCTGTTTGACTGATATAAGCTGAAGTCCTTTTAACATGGAACTCATCAAGATTCTCCCCATTGTAGGTAATGTTACCCGTTTTCTATAAAATCAAAAAGTTAAAAAGTTTATATATCATAAATACCGAAAGAAAAAAAAAAGTAAACAGAATCTTTGTATGATCAAATTACAAAACCTTTAACACAAATGCATGTGACTATTAAAAACTGTAACAGATACCAAAAAATAAGATGCATGTGATATATATATATATATATATATATATATATATATATATATATATATGNTAACAAAGAGAAAGTGTCAGGCTTTGTTGTGTGGTCATTAAACATGATATAGGAGCTATATGACACTGACCTTCATAAAAGCGTCAATCTCAGAAGAAGGACGTATGCCCCTCTCTTTCTCTAATCGGGTTAGATCCTTCATGTAACCTATAACATCAAAACAGAAAATGTTTAAGAACATTTGACTTGATGAAGAAGTTTTTATAGTGAGTGAGTAGTAACACCAAATGAGAAACCTGCAAATCCTTCATTTGCACCCTGACATCTCGCAGCAAAATCAAGCGTTTCACGAACAGTAAGTTCAGCAATGTGGTTATCTGTTTGACTGATATAAGCTGAAGTCCTTTTAACATGGAACTCATCAAGATTCTCCCCATTGTAGGTAATGTTACCCGTTTTCTATAAAATCAAAAAGTTAAAAAGTTTATATATCATAAATACCGAAAGAAAAAAAAAAGTAAACAGAATCTTTGTATGATCAAATTACAAAACCTTTAACACAAATGCATGTGACTATTAAAAACTGTAACAGATACCAAAAAATAAGATGCATGTGATATATATATATATATATATATATATATATATATATATATATATATGAACATAGTAAATAACTTCACGGGTTAACCAACCTTTAAACTCTTATCAAGTTTCCCTGCTAGAGCAAGTAGCAACGTCGACTTCCCCGAACCTGGTGGTCCTAGTAATAAAGTCATCCTTCCTGGTTTAATAATCCCACTAATATCTTTCAAAATATTCAGCTTGTGTTTCTTAGGCTTAATAATCATCAAACTGCTTAAGCAACGCTGCAAAACAACAGAGACAGAATCCACAATTAGAAATTTTTTAATTTTTTTTTTAAAAAAGAGAACTGTGTGGAATAGTCAGAAGACAAACCTCAACGAAATCACGAGAGACATTAACCAAAGTAGGCAAAGCTCTAATACCAGCTTGAACATCAGCTTCAATATTCAAATTCTCGAACCGGACTTCGATTTTTGGAACCTCCATACCAGCTCTATAGAAGAAATATTTAAATAAATATAATAATAATAAAAAAAAAAGAATCCTAAAATTAGAAAACAGAGGAATTAATCGAAGAGTCACACACACCGATCAAGCCGTTCTTTAATAGCAGAGAGGAGCTTGTAATTATCTTGATCACTAGTCGCAAGAGCTTGACGAACAAGCATCTCACGATCCGCACGATCTAGTTTCTTCACATCAATCGTCTGAACAACGTTCCCGTCGGCGTAACCAGAAGTCGTCTGACTCTGCGTCTGAGACCGACGTAGGATCGTCGTACCGAGATTACTACCACCATGTCTCTGCGACGGTAACCTCCCGATCGCCGCCCACCGTAGATCCTCTTCATCTTGCTCAACAGTATCAGCGTTCGACGGCCGCGCGAACGATTCTCTACCAGTCTCGACGTCGAATTCGAAATACTCGCTCCCATTCGAAGCCGCCGCCATTGCTGCTCTCCGAACGAAGAAGAGATCGGAATC
Organism: Camelina sativa; assembly: GCF_000633955.1. NCBI lineage: Eukaryota > Viridiplantae > Streptophyta > Magnoliopsida > Brassicales > Brassicaceae > Camelina > Camelina sativa. The sequence continues at coordinate 12,570,509 of NC_025689.1, forward strand.
GAGATTTGTTCTTATCTCTCTCACTCTTTCACGATTTTGAGAATTTTTTTTTTTTTTTTTTTTTGTTACTCTCCGAAAAATCAGAGAAAGAGAACCTTTTTTTTTGGGACTTCTCTGTTAGATAATTTGATTCAGTTATTAAGGGGGAGTCTACATATATAAAGCGTGTGGCATAATCACCGGGCATATTTTTGAAGGTACATGAAATGACGGTGTTGCCCTTGTGGCCGGGTGTATTTTAGAAAGAGTTCGAGTAGCGTTTGAGTTTGTTTTTGTTTTCTTCTAGAAGGTTGTTTGAATAGTGATTACTATTACTATTTTTGATCGAATGTTTCTGTAATTATGGTTGTTGAAAGATAATTAAATTAAGCAGTTAATCTTTTATATTTAGTGCAGTCAACTAAGATTCTTTCTTTCTTTTTTTTTTCATCTAGTGAAATTGCTTCTAGAGGGTATATGTATGTATGTGTTGGGGGGAATTTAATGGTTAGATTAGATTGTTGAATTTTTAATTCGTAACTAATAAAAAAAGAAAAGAAAGTTTAATTAAACAGTGATGCCTTGTAGAACTGAATAATCTTGTTGAAGCAGTAAACTTAAAAACTTATGTGTAACCTGGAATTGCTAAAGATAGTAGTATTCTTCGTGGTGGGTTATATTATTCCATTTTTTCCGGTAATGAATAGGTAGATAAGTAGTTTGTTTTTCATTTTATTGTTAAAAATTGGAAAATTAAGGTTTGTTTGGTTGGGTTTTTTGTGAATTAGTTATTAGAAAATATAACAAAACTCATAAAGTAACGATATTGGAGAATTAACGTAAAAGAATTTTCATTACATCTTCGTTTTAGTAGATGTCCATTGCCGTTACACAAACCCTTAATTCCTTTTATTGTTGCAATACAACTCATATTATAGATGGACACGAAATCGTTTTTTTTCTTTCTTTTTTCTAGGCCGAGATAGACACGAAATTGAAGAGAATCACATTTTATTCGTTAATGTTCTTATCGGTTACAATTAGAGATTTAGTTCGGTGGGAAGAATATCAAAATTTTCTTTATAAATCTGTGCTGACACACGTCAAAGTTGGGCTACAATTTTCAACTAGACGAGTCAAATAAGACGAGAATAGAGAGCAAATGAACTAAATAGCTCGTCTAACTTAAACTATCGACGAGTTTGCCGTCAATTGTTTGTCGTTTTCTTTAACTGTTTTCTTCCCTTTTTCAGGTATCTTATAGAATACTGTGTCGGTTCGTCCATAAAAAAACCGTAATGCCCTGTTCATCCCCACCAGTAATTTTGTATCATTATTGTTTGAATATGGTTTTGAGTGAGAATACATCCCCACCAGTAATTTTGTATCATTATTGTTTACAGCTAAGTTCGACTCTATCTTTTGGAATAATCTTGTAATTATAATATTATATATTGTCTCAAAATATATGTATTGTGTAGAGACATTCACGTATTGGTAATTCGTATCCATACACAATTCTACACAGATTGTAAAGTTATTCTAACGACGTGAATGTACAAAATTTTACTCGAATTTGTACATAAGTTTTAATTTTATTATCCAATAGCAAATTCCAAAATGATTTTGATGATATATCATCACTAATGGTTGCCACTTGGTTCACTATGGTACGTAATTTCCTAATTTAAGTTTTGGTCTAAAAACACTAGTTTTTGGTGGGCTTTAATTTGTATTATTTCGCCTCATGCACACTTATTATATATAAAACCCATTATGAAAAAAGCAATATTTTTTAGTTTTTACTTTCTACAAAAAGAAAATGTATAATCCCTTTTTCTCCTTCCGCTACGTTGGGGTTTTAAAACAAATCAATCAGTGCTCTTTATTATCAAAGAGAACTTACGAAAACCCCAAGGGGCAGCTGAGGACGACGATGGATATTCGACGAAAACAGTTGGCCATACAGAGTCGACGTGGAATTTTGATCTTTTTTAGGGCTTTGCCTTGTAGAAAAAGGAATCTGATTACGTATAAATAGCTGCGTTCTCTCGCTCTTCGTCTCTCTCAAAACTTCATCTTCGATCCTCCTGTTAGCCTCCTCGTGCTTTCGGATTCCTCGTTTGGTTTCCTTTTCCAATCGTAAGTTTTTACTTCTACTATATATCTCTGACCGTAATCTACATATCGTCTTAAGTTAAGCTTGCATGTTTGACCTAGATTTTTGGTGGAATCTTATTTGATATTTTCCTTCAATTCTGTTGATTTTTTTTTTGTCTAGGGTTATTGTAACCCTAACCCTAAATCGATTTTTTTTTTTGTTATTGATAGGTTCTTTATAACCATAATCTATATATGTCTGCTAAAAGAGTAGATATGGGTTCTAGAGATTTGATTAGCTGTTTACCCGATGAGATTCTTGGCAAAATCTTGTCATTGCTTTGGACAAATCGTGCTGCTTGCACAGCGGTTCTGTCAAAGAGGTGGAGGAACCTGCTTGCGCTTGTAGACAACCTTGATTTGAATGACGCAAGTGGTAACTATCGATACTTCTGTGATTTTGTGGACAGAACACTTGCACTCTTAAGCAATTCCCCCACCGTCAAGAGATTCTCTCTCAACTGTAACTTTCAGCATGAAGATGCTCGGGTGGACAATTGGATTCGCACTGTCCTGGAGCGCGGCTTCTTGGAACTTCACTTGAAGACCGTTGATCATCGTATAGACACTGAGTTCTTCACGAGCAACACATTGGTTAAGCTCACAATATGTGATGGGTTTTCTCTTGACGGTCGTCTCCCTCCTGGAGGCGTGTTTTTCCCTGCGCTCAAAACACTTTCTCTAGTTCAAGTGGAGTTTTCAGATGACTATACGGACTTCACGTATGAGGATTTCATCTCCGGTTGCCCTGTGCTTGAGGAATTATCCCTACACAATGAAGGCGATTACGATCCCCCGGATTGGAGTGGGGTCGTGTCTAGTGCTCCTTCCCTCAAACGACTGACCATCTTTCACAGTTTCCCCGATTACCGTGAGGTTGCTTACGAGAGTTGTTTGTTTGAGACACCCAGCCTTGTGTTCCTTGACTATTCTAGTTTTGTCGCGGAGAAATATGAGGTTGATTTGTGTTCCCTTGAAGAAGCTAGACTCAACATTCGATCATGGGTAAAGGAGGACGAGAGAAACGAGAGCGAACAAGATGATGAGAGCGACGAGGATGATGAGAGCGACGAGGACGATGAGAGCGACGAGGATGATGAGAGCGACCAGGATGATGATATTTTTGGTGATGTTACAGATCTGCTTTCAGGGATAAGCAATGTTAAAACGCTTCACTTATCTTATGACACTCTTGAGGTCAGTCAGTTTTCTTCCTATTTCTATTCATTGTTTCAATTTTGAAGTGAAAACTGAAAAGTCTCATTTTTGTATTTATAATCCAGGTGTTTCACTTGTGCTGTGATACAATGCCGATGTTTTACAACCTCCATACTCTATCTTTTGAGAGTCACAAAGATATAGGCTGGCAAGTGGTGCCACTCCTCCTCAACAACTCTCCAAACCTAGAAACTTTAGCCATCGAGGTATCATCAATTTCGTTCGATCAACGCAACATATAATTCTCTTTCTTTGCGAGAATATTTTTATTGTACATGAATTTGCTTATTCTTTTCTTTGCTTTAATATACCTTTTCAGGGTCTTGTGCACCAAGTTACAAATATGTGCGGGGACGCCTGCCCTTGCAATATCCCTAAGAGGAGGAAGAAGATGGAAGAGGGAGGATGCTGTTTATCGACATGTCAAGTGAAAATACTACATATTTCAGGGTATCGAGGAACTCTTAGAGAGCTGAAACAGATGAGGTATTTCTTGGCAAATTTGAAATGTCTTGAAACTGTCAAAGTTGGTGTTAAAGTGAATCGCCGACAAGACAGCTATGGTAATAACAAGTACCAGAGGATCACTAATGCTGTTATGAAGCTTCCTAGAGTTTCATCAAACTGTCAGATCCATTTCTTCTGATTTTCTCTTAGAAATTGATCATTAGCATGCCAAAAAAAATACTTCAGAAGATAAACGTTTTTTATGCTAGGATATATAATTAATCAGTAATTCGTTATATATTTAGGAAAAGAATAAAGAGAAAGTGGTCACTGATGAGAGACATGATTCTGAATTTAAGATTAATCTTTGTTTTTTTTTTTTAATATTTAACTTTAAAGTCTTTGTCATTATGAAAATAAAAGAAAATTATCTGCCTAATTCTGAAGAGCACTGCCATCTTAATTGATGCATCCTTCTACTTTGTTTATCTAAATTAGTATTTTTGCAGTATTTTTTCACAAATAAATCATCATTTTGAAAACAATTACCATTGAATGCTAATGCATTTAATATTAGTCACCAAAATTTCAAAATCAGCTATAGGTAAGATTTTACTATAAGATAAAGATTTTTTTAAAATATGGGTCCCACATTCGGGTGTTTTTTTAAATATTTGAATTACATCATATGCAGAAAAAATCAAAATTTTTATTAATTAAATTTATTACATAATAATTTAAATATAAATTCAAATGAAAATGAAAGAATCATATACTTATAAATATTTGAATTAGGTAGAAAAATTTCCTTATCTTCAACTTACTAGTATATATCATGATCAAAGATTCAAAATACTATCAATATATAGTTTGTACTTTTGATACAGAAGCAACAACTATATGTCAAAGAGAATGAAGTGAGTTTATCAATAGTTTGTACTTTTGATACAGAAGCAACAACTCAGATAAATAACTAAACCTTACCCCCTAAAAACTACACCATAAATCCAAATTTGTCAACCCAAACCTAAAAAAAATTCTATCCAATGAAAAATATTTTTTTTTGTGTTTATGTTTTTGAAAAATAAAATTTTTGTTGTATCTTTAGAAAAAAACTGAAGTGGTATTTTTGGAAAAATACTGAAATTGTGGTATTGTGGGGAATTTCTATAATATTTACTTTGTAAAAAGTTTTAAAATAACATTAATATTTAAGGTTTATAAGAAGTTTAAAACAAATCTGTAATATTAAAGGTTTATAAAAATTTAAAATAATAATAATATTTAAACTCTATAAAAGATAAAAATATTACTAATATTTCAAGGTTTATAAAACAAAAAATATCAAGAGAAATTGTTATAAATACCCTTTTGTAGATACCCCTATAAAAATACTTTTTTGTCATTTTCATTTTCTCTCTCCTTTACACAATTACAATGTGTTAACTTATAGTTTAACACAATTACAATGAGTTAAATTAACTTATAGCATATTTTTTAGGTTTGGGATCTTTATTTTACATTTAGGATATAGTTTTGGGAGGGGATAGAGTTTAATATTTGGAGTTTATGGTTTAGAGCTTAGTTATTTTGTATATTATTGAAAATATATAACAAGAGAGGATATTTTTGAAAAAAAAATATAGTAAAAAAGGTCTTTTTGCAAACGCCCTCAATAAACCTCTACACTGTTTTTACTTTTTACTAAGAGATCTCTATATTTGAAATATTCCTTTTAGAATAATATACAGAGACAAACATTGAAGATGTTCTTAGCATGCAGATTTTGTATTTTTTGCTTGTTGTATTTTGGATTAAAAATAATATAAAAATTGAGGAAAAAATTGTGTTGCAAAGTCTTCTTCTTTTTATTGTTTCAATTTGAAGTGCATTCTAGCTTGCAAAGACTTATTTTGCGTTGGTCACTTGGTTGTGACAATAAATTTAGGTGTCTACTGTTGCTGTAAATCAATGGCGGTGTTTCACAATCTTTGTCACTTTGTTTTTTGAGAGTGACAAAAAGAGAGGCTGGCCAGTGTTGCCTCTTCTCTTCAACAACTCTCCAAACCTAGAAACCTAAGTCATCAACGGTATCAACACAATTCTATCTAGTTGCTACGTTATTATTGTACATGCATTTGTTTCTGCCGTATCCTTTAAACATAATCGTACATGATTATTCCTTTTGATATCAGGGTCTGATGCACCAAGTTACACGCAGTAGTAGTAGTAGAAGAAGAACACTATTTATGGTTAAACATTTCACACATGTCCGTCCCAATGAACACTCTGTCCAATGATCCAAAACCTCTTCTTCTTCCACAAACTCTTCCTTAGTCCTCGGGGTTGCAACAGTCGCAGAAAAAACTTGGTTACTCATGTCGAGGAGGAGCACACTACCATAGGTTCATAGTTCAATGATAAATCAATCAAAACCAACACTATTATTTTGACGAAACAAATGAAGCTGTACTTACAAGTTTACATCAAAAGCACCCTTTTTAAAACATGACAAGGTTTGAAGAACATTGCACAACAAAAACTTCAAGTAATAACCGCGCCAAAAAGTAAAACACAACTCCTAACATGATCGATACAGGAAGAGCTGGTAAAGCCTTCTGATACACAGACAATAGCATCAACGTGATCCCCAAACCGGCTATGATCGCCAAGTAACAAGCGTAAACCGTCATCAGATCATACATCGCAGCTCTTCCAACCAAAACACTATAGAAGATGAAATCCCCAAGTCCTAACTTGATAGCACCTGATGATCCCAACCCAATCCCTTCAAGAAACGTCTCTGAATTCTCAGCCTGATCAGGTCTTCGATCAATCAAAGGCACATATATCTCTGCTCTTTCACTCGAACCTACATGTTCTTCATCTACTTCTGCTGATCTAACCACCCTTACTACTTCATTTCGATTAGTCCTGTTCTCAACGTCATCGTTATCATTCTGGCCTGATCTCCGCTCTCTCCAAACTCTCCTCTGAACCAAACGTGAATCATTTCGAATCACAGGGCGTGCTTCGTAAACCAAAGCCGGGATATCTTCGTCTCTAGATATAGCCATTTCCACAAGAAGACGTAACGGACCAACAGGTAAAAGCACAGCAGCAATGTCATAAAGTGCCAAAGCTACTAGAAGAACCCAAGTAGTCCACTCAGGCAATAACGTGAAGAAGTAAGCAACCAAAACACCAATCCAAACCAAGTAGCCTTGAGTGACCAAAATCGAAAACTTGGACATGAACACAGCGAAGACACCAACGACGGAGAAATTGAATAAAAGTATCAGAAACGTGATGCAATCAATCGGGAATCTAAAACGATCGATCAACAAAACTAAGATTTCTCCACCTAAGTTCGCTAAAACGATGAAAGCTGAGAAACCCATGTAAAATTTCAAGAATTTAACACATCTGAGGTAAAAGAGAAGGACGAGAACGAACGTTGCAACGGTGATTGCAGCGACGAAGACGAGTGAATTCAGAAAGGCACCTACGAATTTGTCCCATGAGGAATCTGAATCGCTCTCGGAGTAAGCTGCGGTAGCGATGGAGGAGAAAGATGCGGAGGAGGAAGAAGAAGGGTCGGAGTTTAGGATACAGACTAGAAGAACAACGGTGAACATACAAATCGAGACAGGTGTGAGGATTGCGATGAGTTCTTCGCCTAATGAATCTATAATGCTTCTGGGTCTTTGGTTTCGATCCATTGGGTACCCAAAGGTTTCAGCTTTTGGCAAGTCAAATTGACGAATTCGATGAGGATTATGAAGGCTCAGACGAAGAAGAAGCTAAAGGGCGAACCTTTTTCAGTTTTTTCTTTTTTTTTTTTTTGTCTGAGCTTCTTCAGGCCACTCCACAATACGACGTCGTTTGGTTGCAGTATGACTTTTAAGTTTTAACTGTGAAGTCCATGAGGAATTAGAATTTACAAAGTTCATAGCCATTGTTATTATCTTTTAAAAGTTTTACTCAATATTATTTAGGTGTCTCTTTGTTTGGTATTGTGATGTTGTATCAAATCAGAGGTCATTGAAAATAAACCAAAACATTACAGTTTACATTTTTAGTAAAAACCCAAAAAGACAACGTTGCTCCAAAGATCTTACTTCTATGGTGAGGGCTTGTTAGAAAAGATGAAGAGATATTTTGAGTTTATTCTGTTTCCATTTTGGAAGTGCATAGAAGTCAGATTTCGCCATTCCGAATCTCTCTTCGAACTCTTTCTCTGTTAAGTACGCCTGAGAGATACAATTGCATTGAAGTGTTCATGTGTTTGTAAATAATAGTAGAACTAAACTTTCTATATGGAATTGCAGGGTTTACCTCTCTTCTTGTTGCATCTATATCTTTCACTGGCGCCTGAGAATCGACTCTAAGCTGTTCATATGAATATGCAAGTGACTCTAGACTACTGAGATCGAGATTGATTCCATTGAGTGGATTCTCTTTAGAAATGTCTGAGTTGGAGCTTGACTCTTGTCTCGTCAATCCTGCATCAGAAATTGCTTTGATATTAGATTCTAGAGACAAACTTAAGTGCAATCATCAGAAATTGTTTCTGCACTGCCTTCATCAATTGAGTGATCTCGAAGCTGTGTGATACTCTTCTGATACTTACGAGTTACGAGTCATATAACTAAGAACTTCAATGAAGAGGTTGACATATGAAACCTTACCATCACTAGAAGGATCCACTGAAAGAGATTCTGAGAAAAGCTTTTTAACAACTGGAGTTGAGTTACTGCTGCTTGTCCTGTCTTCTGAAGAGCTCAAGCTCGAAAGCTTTTCGCTGGAGCAAGGTGATACTCCTCGCTCTGATCCGTTTGAACTCACAGGTCGACTTGGTAAATCACGTGATGCATTATCCTTCGAGCGTGATCTCCACGGGCTTCCACTAGATCTCTGAAGGCACAAATGTTGTAGCTACTTCAAAACACATTTTCTTTCTTATATTTTGCTTGTTTACGATCATAACAATAAAAACGTCGGACTACTCTTGCATTCCAAGAAGTCCATTGGCTTTGTAGGTCATTACTGTAACATATCTCAAGTAAACAAGTTCTTTTGACTGTGACTTACCTTAGTGATTGTCTTCTTTCCTTTCAGACTAGCAAGCTTCCTTTCAAATGAATTACCTTGCATCTGCAATGTTTCCATGCATATTATTAGTGGAAGTACACAAAAACCCAAATTTTGAAACTCAGTAGAATGCTATCAAAACATTTTGGAATATCCTAACGCTCTGTTTGAGGTGACCTCAATCAAGATGGGAAGAGATATCTTACGTTCGCCTTTTCAGGAACCCACTCAAAGAAACGGGTGAAAAATGGTGGCTCATGGCCTTCTGTGATAACATATACAGGAGTCCTCACGGTTAAACCTTCTTCCATAATATCCATCTCTAGGAATTTCTGCAATCTCACAAGTAGGATGGACTAAAAAATATTAAAAAGGAAGCCATATTTCATAATACCGAGTATGGAAATAATCAAAGCATGTGATGTTTGATCCCATTTCTACCAAGTATCAGCCTAACTCTGCTTAATAATGTCTATGCTGCAGTTCCACCAAAAAACAGCAAATATAGCACTTGGAAGGCCAAATAAAGAGCAAAATTACCAAACCAAGAGTAAGAGCTTCTTGCTTCGACTTTATGTTTGAGTTTAATCCAATCCAAACATATACTTCACTTTGGCAGTCCAACAGTAATACATCTTCAGTAGTTAAATCGTCTTGCACAAAATTATATATTTCTTTCACCTGAAAATCTCACGCACAGAGTGGGTATAAGATAAGAGTATTCCCAGCTGATCTCTAATAAACTTAAAAAGATAGCATCAATACACATATGAATTGTACCTTGAGTACATCTGAACAGAAGAGAGCCAAAGTCAAGGACCAGTTGTACGTTAGGCATAATTTATAGCTGAACCATGGCAGAACTAACAATAATGTAAGATGATAGAAAGAAAATTGAAAGATGTTTACCATTACCTGAACTGCATGAACATGTAAATAAATGTGGTTCTTCTATTTGTTTTCTCATTTCCTTTTCTTTGGGGTACTCTGACTTCCCGCCAAGCAAATCCCAAAATGTATCTGGTTCATTTCCTTCCCTGATGTATACGGGTTGACAAGATGTCTGCAGATGGAAACGAAGAAATAGACTTGTCGGCTTGTTGCTAGTAATACTGAGCATAACCCTAATAAACCAGAATAAATGTATGGCATGGACTTAGTATACAGCAACTGAGAGCTAAAGTTACTTACATCAAGGAAATATAGCATTCTGTCAAGAACATCATGATCAGATTCTGATGAAAGTTTTCCAATCCAAGTGAAGGCAGAAGTTCCATATTGTAAAATGTAGGAGTAGGATGAGTTCAAGGAGGTTGCTACCTGCGTGGGGGCAACTTTCATTTGATTAATAATAAGTGAATGGCCAAAGAAATTACGAAATGTACCTTAACAAATCAGAAATGCAGAAAGTACTAAAGAACCCACTCGATCAACTTGGATTGCTTGCATGTTCCTTGGGCTTGTTCCTTGAACACGGAAAAGAGAAGCCTTGTTCTCATTATTTTCTTCCACTTTGTCTGCCTTCTCTGCTAGAAACGTTTTGTACCGTCTACTCAAACCGCCCTTAAAAACAACCAGCGACTGGAACATTGGGAAAAAACGAGAAGGTTCGCTTCCCTGATGTATATGACACTGGATGAAGAATGTTGAATGAAACAGGTCAGTAGGTTTACAGTGTTGAGCCAAAAGGAAAAGGAAAGCAAACAAATGAGCTAGGAACTAACCAGTACAGATTCACCCTTTATTGAACCAACAATGGCACTAGCATTGGTTATGGCATCAGCTCTATCTTCCTGCAATGAAGTTAAAGAAACATAATGAAGTTTCATAGTGGAACAACTCACAAATGATTGACAAAAAAAAAAAAAACAAAGACTACAGCCTGCGTACCTGTATGCTTTCACAACCTATCCATACATATAATAGATGTTCTGTTCTTTCATTATAATCATATTTATAGTGCACAATATAGCAATCGCCGTTGAATAGCTTTGTCTGGTCCGGAATGGAGAGAAGCGATACCTCATCACCATCTACACGCCAAACCTGAAATTAGTTAAAGAATCCCATTAATCAAGCATATGGTCAGATATGTGACAGTTTTGGTATGAAGTACCTTCAGAGTGCCCCTGCAGTTCGCATAGGGAGGTTCATCTTCTTCATCAGGAAGCTCATCAACATCATATCCCTTCTGTTTGAACATCGCTACATAAAAGTGTTTGTGATTTTAGTATCTGATGTCAGTAGTTTTCTTAAGCAACTTTTGTATCATTTTCTAAGAACCAGAGCAATATGAAACAGACCTGCCACTTTTTCTCGCCCCTCATTGTAAAGGCTAGACTCCACAATTTGAGGCCACGTATTGAAAAATGACCTGAATTTAGCATTTTCTAGTCCTTCCGTTAAAAGTACTAAACTTGTGCTAGTTGAGCGTCCCTCCTTTCTTAGAAATTCCTAGAGCACAGCAAAATTAAATCATATTTTAAGAATGGACTTTCAGATGCTCTGGCAGAAACTAAGAGAAACACAGGTGAAGCGACAGATTAAGACTCCAGAGTCATATACAAATGTGCTTCCATATCAATCATGTTATATTACCAATAGTAGTACTTACTTCTGAGGATGAGATGGATGTCTTCCTTTCTGTAAGTGATGTGTTTCGTCCCATCCAAACGAATACTTCACTGTAACAGTCCAGCATGTAGCATTTGTTCTTTTCAAGCATATCTTTGTCCAGAGAACCTGTTCCAGTTGGATGTAGATTTCCCCGGGTATCTATCCTGTTCATGAAAGATTTCTTAGTTGATTAATAATGGTCTGTCTTTGCCAGCACTCAGCAGCTCCTCAAAGCACAGAAATTTTTGCTATTACAGCAATATGTTAAAAAGAACAAAACTGTTGCGAGTGTATAAACCACATCTCACCAGAACAATTCTGCACATGTAGTCTGAGTCTGTTCTTGGGTGGTAGAAGATGAAAGCTTGGGAATGGGCGCATAACCACCAAAGAAAGACCAGAATTCACCAGCATCTGAATCACCTGAAAATTTTCCATCCTCTACAAAAAAAAAACAGAGAAGTTATTAGTTATTGCTTTTATTTCAGTCCTTTCGATCAAAGAAGGAGCTGAAATTGAGAAAAATCTTACCAATAGTGGCCACCTCACATCTTCCGTCATGCTTGTTATCCTTTATATATTGCACAACCTCAAGGGATTTAGCTTTTTCCTGAGTGCTTGAGTTGCAACCAGCAAAGAGAAAAACTTTTGATGCAGTATCGAGAATGAACACATCATCATGGTTCAGTGATGACCGAAGAAAAGGCACCTTATGTAGTAGATTCAAATCAAGGGAAAACAATCAAAGTCAGATTAAATGAATATACACTAGACTCGAACAAAAGAAACTTAAAAGGGAATCCATCAAATGTTTTCGCTATATTTCCCACCCTGCAACTCTATCCAGGCATAAACAGGTTAAGGCTCATACAGCATAACAAGTCCACACAAATTAATAAATAAGATACGTCATAAACTATGCACCGGACAGGACTCTCTTCAAAGACATATTACCTCTTTAACACGAACAACATGATCTCCCTTGCAGCTTAGCAAGGTGACTTGGTACGTCTCGCCAACCAACCCAGTTTTTGGAGAATACTTGCCTTCAACAGGTATAATACAAGGTTTGAAGTAAGAGAGAAACTTCTCTGTCTCTTGACCTTGAACTTCACGGTATTGCACTGTACAACATCCAAGTGCTGCATCTAACTCTAGTGCTTTGTCAGATGCCAAAACTGAGTCCACCTTCAGATAATAAAAGGGAAAACACCAATTTTAGTTGTCATATACAATGTAGACCATTAAAATCAAGAAAAATGTGAGGATGGCTATTTCAGAGATAAGCAAAACAAAAAAAACCTCATTTGCATCATTTCCTAGCCAATAGTGAATTTCATACTGGGGAGATCCGACCTTAGGCAAAACCGTCTACACACACAACATGATAGAAAGTTAGAAACAGCTTACCCTAAAAGAACTGGTTCAAAATTATATACTTGTCACACGAATGTGAAAGAAACAGCTTTACTTACTCTGAGAACAAGGTATGCATTTCCAGAGTGGAATTTTCCAAAAGAAGACTTTGGGATAGAAACGAGCTGGTTATTATAAACGCACCAAATCTCCAAGCCACTAAAACCCCCCCCAAACAAACAAGGTTTAAACATAAAGAGAAACAAAAATAAAAATGTCTATGATGGATCTAATCTAATAAATAAAGCCATACATACCTTTTAGTTCCAACACCTTGGAATGATGAATCAATGTCTTTGCTTAGCCTAAACATTTTTGTTTTTTCATCGTCTCTGTAAAAAAAAAAAAACAAAATCCAACAAAAACAACAACAGTAACGCTTTAGTTTTAATCAAAATCAAAAAGAGGAGAGAGAGAGAGAGAGAGAGAGTAGGAAACATTCAAATCCACCAACAAACAATGTTGTTCCCAGATTTAAATTTCGCATTTACGCTTTTTTTTTTTTTTTTTTAATATAATTTGTGTAGTCTTCTCAGATTTAAAATAATTAATCATCCAGAGAGAAAACAACAACTTTTCCGCAACAACAATTCAAAAATTAGTCGGAAGATCCATACAGCTTTCGAGACTGTACAGTACTAACAAAAATCATAACCCAGAATAATAATAAGAACGCTATAACAAAAGCAAACCGCCTAAAATCTCCGAAAAAACAATTCGAAGATGGAATTTGAAACGCAACAAACAAAGAAACACACACAGGAAAAAAAGGAAGAACCACAACAATTACTCGGAATCAACTGAGAATACTTACAGAGATCAAAACATCGATTCGATCCGATCGTCCTGATTCTGTAGCGAAGAAGAAGAACAAAAAAAAAACTGAAGAGTGAGAGAGAGAAAGAGAGAGGAAGGAGTTTCGCAGAAAAAAAAAAATCAATAAAGGACGACGAGAGACGGAGAGAGTGGCCAAAACCCAAAAACGGATGAAGAAATAATTTTTTTTTTTCTTTTTTTCTTTTTGCTTTTGATCTGCAAACAGTAGCATACATATATGGGTCCAATTTCAAAGAAACAAAAAAAAAAAAGGCGCCTTTTTTTTGTCAGACTTCTCCTTTTTTTTCTTTTTTCTTTGTGTGAATGATTTTATCATTATTATCTATATGAGAAATCCTTTTACATAGATTTATATCTTAATATTAATTTGATACATAAGTACAAAATTTATATCCATAATTGCATTGGAAAGAAATTTATATAAATTGAAAAAACAATCAACCAAAATTAATGTACTTACTAAAAACATTATGTATTATATTATACTGTGTGTATCAAAAAATTTTTGGTTATTCCCCACACGGCAAAAACGATATTGACTTTGTGTGACTATCTTTAGGACGTTGGCAATAATAACAAGTTAACTAGCTAGCATTTTTTTTTTTTTTTTTTTTTAAAANACAGCTAGCATTTTTTATTTAAACAACTTATTAATTAGTATCTTATCTGCATAAGTTAATATTCTAGAAAAGATATTCCCATACTATAGTTTCGATGTTGCTATTTTGCTTAGTTGAGAGTATCTTTTGTTTAACGAACCGACTACTATATATCGACATTGTAATGCAATAGAGTAAAGAGTTCTATTGAGAAAACTGGAATTATTAATCTGCCATCATCCTTAGAATCGAATATTCAAATTAGGAAAATGTTCTCTCAGAATCAATCATTAATTATTCAAAGCAATTCCAATTGGTGAATATGTCATTTGCCATTTGAAAGATGAAGCATGGTTTCTAATTTAAGTAAAATCAACAAAAAAAAAAAAACAAAATGTGAGAAACAGTACTTGAGTGACGTTTGGCTTAATTTTTTTTTTTTTCTGTTTTTCCATTGCTGAATTTATTTCTAAATAAAAATACCAAAAAATTAGATACCAGTCTTACAAGAAAAAATTTGAAGAAAAAAAAAAAACACCTTTCCTAATATAGTTGAAAACAAAAATAAGAAATTTTATATCAACAATTGGAAGTGCTTTGATTAATTAAGAAGAAGAAAAATGATTTAATAACAAATTATCTTTTTTTGGAATTAAAAAAAAAAACTAAACGTCATTAATATAAATACTATACACAACAACAACATTATTGTAGAAAGAAAAAAATTGAATTAGTCTCATCACTTTCAGTTAATTCGTTGCTGCTAACGTCACACACACAGCGATGGTTGTAATCTCTGAACTTCCCGGCGGCTCCAATGGCGGTGATCCAAACAAGAATCCTCAAGAAGAAGAAGTGAATCAAAACGAGAATCCTCAAGAAGTAGAAGTGAATCTTGCTCCTGTTCCTCAACAACTTCCTAAAGGTATCATGGAGATCATCATCGCACGCGTGCCGAGATGTTATCACCTGAAGCTATCTCACGTATGCAGAGCCTTTCGTCGACTAATCGCTTCGCAACAGCTCTTCCT
>NC_025689.1:12585929-12602099 GCF_000633955.1 Camelina sativa
AGTCGGTTCTTTATGCCTTGATCTCGCTCCCAGCACTTGATACCCGACGCTGGTTCATTCTTCATCGTAGCAACATGTCTTCACGATTTATCAGAATGTATTCTTCATATCCTCCCACGTTTCCTGGTTCTGCTGCCGTCACAATCGGACACAAGATTTACGCAGTGGGTGGTTACGTCGGCTTTTTGCAACCCTTACCGGTTGCGATTGTCATCGATTGCAGATTCAATACGTGGCGTTATCTCCCAAATATGCAAAGGGCTCGTTTCGATGCAGCCGCCGGAGTGATCGACGGAAAGATTTATGTAATCGGTGGTCGCAAGAAACGTGATGATGATTGGATCGAAGTGTTCGATGTGACGACTGAGGTTTGGGAGACTGTTCCTAGTCAATGCCCTAACGATGCTAGTGCGAATGGAATATTTGGTACGTCTGTGGTGATGCAGGGGAGAATCTTCATTTTGGATCATCTGAGTTGTTTGTCTTACGAACCAAGTCAAGGTCTATGGCAGTCATGGGGACTTGAAAGTCAACTAAAGAGACTTTGGCGCCCATTTTCTTGTGCGGTTAGAGATTTGTTGTATTGCTTTGATCTTACGCTTTCTCTTGGACATCCAATAGTGGTATACTATCCGAATGAGTTGGTTTGGAGACCTCTGATGGGCGTATCCACTTCTGATTTGCCTATGCACAGTTATCATCATTGGTCTAAGATGGTGAATTTTGGTGGCAAGTTGTTGATTTTGGGCGGCTATCACGGGAGAGTACATGATGTTTTTTGTGTAGAGATTGCGTTGGAAACACGTCAAGGAGGTCAGATTTGGGGGAATGTGGAATCGACCTCGCTTGTGTATACAGACGACCTGCATTCGGCTTGCATTGAGATTTGTCTAACTGTTACGGTTTGATGATTCAAATCGTGGTGCATGGTTTCTTGCAGTACTTTGCAGGTATGTTTCTGTGATGATTTGTTATGTTTCAGACATTTTCTTGAGCCTCAAGTTTTAGTTAAGCTTTCATATACTTGCAGGTGAAGTTTGAGCAGCTTGTTGATACACGGGAGCAAGTATGAAGCAAAGTGACTCAGAAAGTGTGAATTGACACATTGGAAAGTAACTGGTCCTTCTTAATCTTTGTTCACAATGTGTATGTCGGCCACTGTTTTAGCCTTTATACCAAATAAAATACTTACGAGACTGACTTCTTGGAATGCATCTTTATTTTGGGTTTTCTTTTTTCACTAACTACTTCCGGTTTGCTTTTAGTTATATAACTACTTTTTTTGTAAGAAACCAGAGTAGTTTATACACTAATGAAACCTAATCTGCTTCTACTAAATGAGCAATTTGAAATCTTGGTATAGAGATGTAGATGAACACAGTGGTTTAGTTTACCGGTGGTTATGCTTTAACAATAGAAGTACAAAGTCCTGATGAAGGCTGAAGTTATCTATATATATAGATCATATATACAAAAAGAGAAGATAATATCGTCTGTATGATACTTTGCTATATATCAATTTAAAAATACTCACTGTGCTTCAAGTATATGAGAGCAATGTAAAAGCAAGACAAATCTGATTGTTAACCTGGCTGTAATCTTGCTTTCAAAACAACTGATCAAGACGATATAATCCTCTCACGGACATTTTGAAACTACATTGTTTGATCTTGGTACGATCGTGATTCTGGTTCACAAGGTCTAACAAATACAAAATTGACGGAGTTCTAGTAAATCAGTTAGTTCACCAAAACCTCCTCCAAGCTCAGTCTCTGTTCCACCAGCCGACTCTGTGTCTGCAGCACCTTCAGGATCCTCTCAGCAATCTGCTGATGCTGCTGTTCCTACTGGTTCGTCTCAGTAGAAACCAATGTCAGTTCAACTGCGTTCTGAATTTTTGCTTCTGCTAAGTTAGCTTCCAATGTATCGAAAATTCTTGGTCAACTATTTGTTTGTGTTACATTATATGATGGAAGAGAATAGAATTGTTACAACAGTTGTTAACTGTATAATTTTTATAACTTTAATGTTTACTTTTAAAGCCAAGCTGAAACCATAGATAACAGTTTCTCTCTTGGACCTTCTTGTAATACCTACCTAAATCACAGCTTTTGGATTTTGGATTGATGAGAGAGATTTTACCATTATGATCATCACAAAAATATCAAATTTACTGAATGGTGGTTCGGTCTCATCTTTATAAAGCTATTTACAAAGGTTTAAGATTACACAAAACAGAAAACAGACATAACAGTGAAAGAAACATAACCTTATCACTGAATAGATATAACAGTAAGATTAGACCTCAGAGCTTACTAGCTTGCCTGCCAAACAAAGAATGTCGACCTTCTGCTATAACCTCACCGGTCCTCTTGTTTCTCACTACAACAAGTGTTCCTTAGCTTTAGAAAGGAATGCAATAGACATGTCCACAGAAACACAAGGAGGTAAGCCTTCGATTTGTACAAGCGCTCCACCAACTTCAGCGAATACGGTTCACATGAGAAAATGGCTCAGGTACTACTACTTTTTTGGCAACCTCTGGTACTCCAAAGACATTCCAAAACATTAGTCTCTCATCTGCTCCTGCAGAAGCTACAGTACAACCATTCGGACTCTGGGCAGTATATAGAACACGTGATGTGTGACCATTGAGCTCAGCCATTTTCACCATAGATGGGTACTTCCAAAGTGTAAGCTGGTTCTGAGTAAACCCATGTGAGCTAAGCAACTCTCTTTCCTTGTTGCTCCATAACAAAGAAGAAACTTGAGAGCCAGTTTCTACCGTGTTCAAGCAAGCTCCTGTCCTAGTATTCCAGAACTTTATACTCCCATCTCCTTCACCGCCACCAGTTGCAAGCAAATTCGTTTGGAAAGGGCACCAAGCAAGAGCTTTAACTGCAGATGTGTGCTCTACAAGCCTGTGCAGCCGCTGAGTACTACTAGAACGGTCCCATATATTAACCACATTGTCGTTGCCACCACTTGCCAAGTGCTGTCCAGATCCTGACCACTTCAACCCACAAACTTGTAAAGTGTGACCCCTGTACGTATTCACAACGTGTGATCTAACCCGTACGTCGTTGTTGATGATCTTCCCATCCATTCCTCCCGTTGTCAAGATAAGATCGTTCCATGCCAACGATCCTACTCTAGACGCGTGACCACACTCCAACGTTCTCAGTCTACGACAATCAGCACAATCCCAAATCTGGACTTGAGAGCTGTTAAGCCCAACAGCAAGATAACGACCATCTGCTGCCCAGTTGATACTTGTGACAGGTCCCGTATCTTCATCAACAGTGACAAGCTCAGTAGTAGAACCCTTAGAAGCATCCCAGAGATAAACAGTATGATACAATGCAATGGCTAAAACGTTATCAGTGCCCCAGTCAAGTAAGTTGAGATAAAAGTCATCGGCCAAGTCATGAACATCCAACATTCTCTCGAAAGTCTTAGGGATGTGTCTAGGCGGCTTACGCNGTGCCCAGTTGATGCTTGTGACAGGTCCCGTATCTTCATCAACAGTGACAAGTTCAGTAGTAGAACCCTTAGAAGCATCCCAGAGATAAACAGTATGATGCAATGCAATGGCTAAAACATTATCACTGCCCCAGTCAAGTAAGTTGAGACAAAAGTCATCGGCCAAGTCAGGAACATCCAACATTCTCTCGAAAGTCTTAGGGATGTGTCTAGGCGGCTTACGCTGTTGTTGGTAAATTCCCACTGGAGTTTGAGTAGCCACTGGAGGAGTTGGAGTTTGAGGTCTGTTCCTAAAAGAAAGGATACGAGTGCGATTGAGATTCATGGCTTCAGCCAAACGTTTCTTATAGGCTTCTCTCGATGGTGAGCTTACCTTCTTTGTTGCCTGCTGATCATCGTTCAGGTTTGGTGGTCTTTCCATTAGCTGCCAGTAGGCAAAGTCAAAATCCATGGCTGATCTATTCGGAATGAATCTGTCAAGCTACACACATAAAACAACAAATACAACTCATCATCAAAACACGAAATTGATAATCAAAACACGAAATCAATCAATTGAAACCCTAAAATCCCGAAGAACAGAACAAAGCCACAAAAATAAAAATAAAAAAGCGAAACCCTAATTTTTGTAACAAAAAAACTTACGTTTTCTTTGGAGGTATCTCTAGGGAGAAAGGATCGCTGAATTGGGCATCGAGCCATTGCCTTCAAGTAGGAAGAACCTCCTGTATCCATTATCACAAAAATCACAAAAGAGAGAAACAACAACGAGCGATTGGTTAAGGGTTAGAACCTAGAAGAGACGATCTAAAAATAGAAACGAAACGAAAACCTAGTCGAAATAGTAAACTACACTAATCCTGCAGAGAATGAAACAAACGTTAGTAAAAAAATTGGATTGATAGAGAGAAAAGAGAGAGCCAGAGAGAGGTGATTTGATGATGATGAGGACTGAGGAGAGAAGTGTGATTAAGATTGGTCGCACGGCAATCGCTATTTCTATACACCACCACCACTTTAAAAGCCTTTATATAATAAGATTGGTCGGTTATTTCCGGTTTATTGATTTGTTTTCAAATTTAATTGTGGTTTAATTCGGTTTACGTATCCACTTGTTGTTGGGTTGATTCCCTCTGTTCGTTTCCCAGTCAGTCATCTTCGTCGTGTTCGAGAGAGACTGACGAAATCAAATTCAGGAAGGTAGAGAGAGATAGAATGGCGCATAGAATACTGAGAGATCATGAATGAGGCTGATGGATGGGGAACGTTCTGATTTCCCAATCATACGCGATTCATTGTCTCGGTGACAATCCTTTACGTTCGAATGGTAAAACTCTTCAACTTCCAATCTCCTTTGATGATTTTTTAAATGTTTCTCTGCAAATTTAGTGATTTCTGATTCTAGGGTTTAGGAAATTTTAGGGGGAAAGTCTAAACCTTTGGTTACTTCGAATTGATGATATCTGTAAATTTTAATTGTAGAGAATGCAAGTTTGGTAGTGGTATGTGCTTTATGTTTGATTTGATTCACTGTTTGTTGTTTTTATTTGGTATGCATTGCAGACAAAGGCGGAGGGTATGATAAGGAATGCAAGATCTGTACCCGACCTTTCACGGTGTTTAGGTGGCGACCTGGGCGGGATGAGAGGTACAAGAAGACTAAAGTTTGTCTGACATGCTGCAAGCTGAAGAATGTATGTCAACTTTGTCTCTTGGATCTTGAATATGGTCTTCCGGTTCAGGTCAGAGACACTGCGCTCAACATTAGTACTCATGATTCTATCCCAAAGAGTGATGTGAACCGGGAGTTTTTCGCTGAATAGCATGATCGTAAGGTATGGTTGACTCTTATCTATGTCCAAGCTTGGAATCTGATGAATAGTTATTATCTGAGTCTTGAATATGTTTTGAAATGTGGCAATACTGTTGAAAGCTTGATCTTATAGTGGCTTTATTGAAATGATCTTACTTTCTTATATGCAGACGAGAGCTGGACTAGATTATACGAGTCTTCTTTTGGGAAGATTCCATCTAATGATACCATTCGTATGCTTCAAAGAACAACGCCATACTACAAAAGGAACCGACCACATATTTGTAGTTTCTTCATCAGGGGAGAGTGTACAAGAGGTGCTGAGTGTCCATACCGAGACTTGTCCCAGCAGAACATTAAAGACCGTTACTATGGGTAACCAAACTACTGACTTTTAATTTCTTCTATTATATTTGAGTATGATAACGTTGAGTTACCCCCTTCAATTTCTTGATTTGGTATTTCCTGAAAAGAGAGTTAGCAATATTACATCAGTTTGTGGGCCTAATTGTGCTAAACTGCGTCTCATTTTGGAATAATCTCATTTTATTCTTCATATTCTGCAGTGTGAACGATCCAGTAGCTTTGAAATTACTTGGCAAGGCTGGTGAGATGGGCACTTTAGAATCTCCTGAGGATCAAAGCATCAAAACGCTCTATGTTGGTGGGCTAAACTCGAGAGTCCTTGAGCAAGACATTCGCGATCAATTCTATGCCTATGAAAGCATGTGCATTTGTCACATACACAACCCGGACGGAGCAGAGAAGGCTGCAGAAGAACCTAATAACAGGCTAGTTGTCAACGGACAGAGGCTAAATCTCACATGGGGTAGATCTCAGGTTCCCAAAACTGATCAAGATGGTTCGAACCAACAGTGCAGTGTAGCTCATAGTGGTTTACTCCCTCGAGCAGTTATATCTCAGCAGCAGAATCAATTTCCACCACCACAACCTCCTCATCAAGACAGACACTTTTACCCATCAATGGACCCTCAGAGAATGGGTGCAGTCATTTCATCCGAAGATGGCGGTTCAAATACCAGTGACAATAGAGGAGCTTCTTCGTCTTCTTACCCGATGCAGCAACATGGCCACTATCCTCACCAGCAATACCCGCCACCACAATATGGAGGATACATGCAACCACCTTACCAGCAGTATCCTCCTTACCACCATGGCCCGCCACAACAAGCTCCTCATCCTTATCCGCAACAACCAAGTCCCGTTTCAAGGCCTAATCCCCCTCCTCCAAGCTCAGTCTCTGTTCCACCAGCTGACTCTGTGTCTGCAGTACCTTCAGGATCCTCTCAGCAATCTGCTGATGTTGTTGTTCCTACTGGTTCGTCTCAATAGAAACCACTGTCAGTTCAACAGCGTTCTGAATTTTTTTGCTTCTGCTATTTACAATATAGTTAGCTTCCAATGTATCAAAAATTCTTGGTCAACTATTTGTTTGCGTTACATTATATGATGGAAGAGAATAGAGTTGTTACAACAGTTGTTAACTGTGTATAATTTTTATAACTTTAATGTTTACTTTTAAAGCCAAGCTGAAACCATAGATAACAGTTTCTCTCTTGGACCTTCTTGTAATACCTACCTAAATCACAGCTTTTGGATTTTGGATTGATGAGAGAGATTTTACCATTATGATCATCACAAAAATATCAAATTTACTGAATGGTGGTTCGGTCTCATCTTTATAAAGCTATTTACAAAGGTTTAAGATTACACAACCAGAAAACAGAAACATAACCCTATCATTGAAAACAGATAAAACAGTAAGATTAGACCTCAGAGCTTACTAGCTTGCCTGCCAAACAAAGAATGACGACCTTCTGCAATAACCTCACCGGTCCTCTGATTTCTCACAACAACAAGTGTTCCTTTATAACGTCCTCTCTCGCCTAACAATCTCGACGTTACCTCCAACTCCTCCTGAAATCATATATCTCTCTCTCAGTCTCTCTATCCCATTTCTATGACACTCTTCAGCAGTGGTCAAATAAACAAAAAAAAAAAGGGGAGTTGAGGTCCTTGAGGAGACATACACCGAGCTTAGCTTGAGAAAGGAATGCAATAGACATGTCCACAGAAACACAAGGAGGTAAGCCTTGGATTTGTACAAGCGCTCCACCAACTTCATCCACAAGATTCGCAATCGCACCATTAGCTAGATTCCTGTCTCTATCCTGCATTCATCACAACTTATAAGTTGATCAAACACCATCTCAAAGGGAAAACCAACAATCGTTATACAAACAACAATTACAAGAACAATATAAAGGATAATATATCTTATTCTTCTCCTTCTTGATTCTAAACAAATATTATAAGAACAAACCAATGGCTCAGTGGTAAAACAAACCAATTCAGATCATCACACACTACTATATATAAACAATTACAAGGAGATCTAAACAACAATTGAGTTTCTTCTCCTTCTTGATTCTAAACAAATCTTATAAGAACTACACCAATGGCTCAGTGGTGAAACAAACCAATTCGGATCATCATCCACTGGTACTACTATAAAGAGTATAATAAACCAAATTCTCATGTTAAAAGCCTCAAATAATCCAATTCCTAAAACCCTATGACGCTACTACTTCTCATTGAATCTTACGAAGAGGAAGACGAACGAACCGTCAAACGGAGAGGGACCTTGAAGGAGCAGGAAATGAAACCCGGGTCGACCCGGTTGACTCGGATTCCTCTGAGACTAAAAACCTCGTAGAAGCTTCTTCCTTCCCGTGAAAACTCTTCTTCCAGTTCCAGTCGCTGTGCCTCGCCGCCGTCTTCTTCAACCTCATCGCTCAGTTGCAAATACTCGACAATTTTTTTCTCCATTATCATCAATTCTCATTTCTTCCTCCCACTTCCTATTTTTTTTTTAGGATAAAATAAACAAAATAATTCAAGTTCCTTCAGATTAGGGCTGGGCAAAATAACCGATAACCAAATAACCGACCGAAACCGAATCGAAAAAAACTAAACCGAACCGAACCGAAATTCTTCAAATACCCGAATGGTTAGTAAAAATCTATATCCAAACTAACCGAAACCGAACCGAACCGAACCGACAATTAAATGGTTAACCGAAATATCCGAAAACCTAGAAGATATCAAATATTATATACTTAATATTATGCAAAACTATAAAATAAACTTAAAATATAAATTATTTCTAGATTCAAAACAATTAAATATTTTAAATAATCAATATATGTAAATGTTATTATTTTGAATTTACAAAGTTAAATACTATTTTGTAAAATTGAATCCATATTTTTCCCTTTTTTGTATTTTTGTTATTGTATATTTGGTTAATTTTGGTTATATTCGGTTAGTTTTGGTTATATTTGGTTTATTTGGTTAATGTTAATATAATTTATGTTAGTTATGGTTATTTATTTAAATAACCAAACCGAAACCGAACCGAAAGAAACCGAACCGAACCAAACCGAAATTTCATAAATATCCAAATGGTTACTATATTACTATATCCAAAATAACCGAAACCGAATACAACCGAACCGAAACCGAATGGTTAACCGAATGCCCAGGCCTACTTCAGATACTGTACTTTTGTTTGGGCCTTATTACTAGGCCCCATTTTAAAATCGCTTATACGACGTATTAGGCCTCATTTTACAATCGTCTATACGACGTCGTTGAGGTCTTCGTTCCTTTTATAATACCACAGGTCCACAACCAACATAACCGCTTCTTTCAAACTCTCTCTCTACTCACTTTCAGTTAATTCGTTGCTGCTGACGACATCACACGGTGGCGATGGCTTTGACCCCTGAAAATTCCGACGACGGATCTAATGGCGGAGATACAACTTCCGATGATTTGATCTTTGAAATTGAAATAGATAATCTTGCTCCGAGAGAAGAAGATGAGAATCTTGCTCCGATTCCTCCTCGACAAATCCCAGAGTTACTCATCACAAGAACCGTAGCACTAGTCCGGAGATGTCATTACCCGAGGCTATCTCTCATCTCCAGAGCTTTCTTTCGCGTCATCTCTTCGCCGGTACTCTACAGAAGGCGCTTGCAACTCGGCGTCACCGAACCGGTTCTTTATGCCTTGATCGGATTCCCTTATAGTTACGAACGTTTCTCGAGATGTCACATTCTCAACTTAAACATCTCAGAAAGCTTGCGCGAGGTCCCTACATTTCCTCCTATATATCCTGGATCTTCTGTGGTCACATTCGGATACAATATGTATGTGATCGGTGGTTTGAACGGGTTTAATCACCCTGTATCGACTGTGTTTGTCCTCGACTGTAGATTCCACGCGTGGGACAATCTCTCAAGGATGCACAGGGCTCGCTACCGTCCAGCCGCCGCAGTCATTGACAGAAAGATTTATGTCATCGGAGGTTGCGAGAGGCATCATGCATATGATGGTTGGATCGAAGTGTTCGATGTAGAGAAAAGAACTTGGAGTACTGTGCCTGATCCATCCCACTACATCTCTAATATGCCAGGAGGAGGGTTTGTCACATCTGTGGTGATGCAGGATAGGATTTACATTTTGGATGCTCTCTGTGCTTTGGTCTACGAACCAAGACAAGGTACATGGCAGTCTTTGGGACTTGAATCATCTACGTTGATGGATTTTTGGCGCGACCCGTGTTGTGTGATTGAGGATCGCTTGTATAGCTTTGATGTACTGTGTGTTCTTAAACATCCAATAGTGGTATTTGATCCAGTTGAAATGGTTTGGAATCCTGTCAAGGGTTTAGACGATGGCTTGCCTTACCTCAGATACTCTGTGTGTCAAATGGCGAATGTGGGTGGAAAGCTGATGGTTTTGGCCACTTCAAACACCATCTATAATGATACTTGGTGCATAGAGATCACGTTAGAAAGACGTGAAGGAGGTGAGATTTGGGGGACGGTCGATTCAAAGGATATTGTGCTTATCTCCGGGACCTCGCCTTCTATTGATCTTTCTTGCTCTGTTACGGTTTGATGATCTATGGGATGGTTTCTTGCAGTTCAAGGTAGGTTTCTCTTTTCATGTGCATGGACTATATGGACAATGATATTATGACATTTTCTGTAACCCCAAGTCTTATTCGGCTTTCATGGATTTGCAGGTGAAGAAGGGTCTTTTATTACATCTACTGTTGATTTGAGAGCAAATATGAAGCAAAAAGTGGTGCAGAAGCTGTTATATCTGACACCGTAAAAAGTAATTCGTCTTCCTTCTTAACCTTCGTGCAAGAATGTGATCACTCTTTACAGAATAGGCCTTGTGTAGAGTTGGCCACTCTTTCTCTTTCTACTGAAGTTCTTACGAGACTTGTTGGAATGCAACTTTGGTTTAACTAGTTTCTGCTTCTTTCTGTTTTGTGACATATATCATTCTTCAGTAATTAAGTAATCACAATCAGATTTAACGAAACCTATATATGACTATATGAGCAATATTATGAAATTATGGTTTAGAGATGAAGCAAACACGAAGTGATTTAGTGTCCTGAGCTTAAAGACAAAACTACCTTTATATTTAACTTCTTCTACAAGGTACACGAAAAAAATATAGCCTAAGAATACAAATATGTTTAAGAATTAAGAATACAAAGCATTTGAGTTACGCCATTTGAAACACAAACTCGAGTTTCTAACATTATAAAAGAGGTAATTTGTGAGTCATGTTGAGAGACGCTTGACACATTATAAAAGAGGTAATTTGTTTTTGAGACTGAAGGGAAAAAAAAAAACCATTATAAAACTTAGATGATATACTAATATATCACAATTTACCTAGAAATTAAAAAGAAAAAATGAATTAAGACAAAAGAATCGCTTTTAACGAAGTTTCTGAATTATGGTTTCATTATAAAAACCACAAGGAACGTAACAGCTTCTTTAAAAAATATACTTTAGTCTTCTCCCTTTCAGTTAATTCGTTGCTGCTGAAAACTTCACACGGCGGCGAAGAAAACAAAAAAGCCAAAGAGGATCCATAGCTATCAAGTTTACTGAATGTGAATGGATTGATGAGTGAGACAGATTGCAATTTTCATCACCATAAATATCAAGTTTTCTGAACGTGAATGGTGGTTCGGTATTATATTTATAAGCTATCTCTACAAATGATTAAGTTTACACAACCAGAAAGAAGAATACGACATCCTAACAGATCCCTAATCAAATTTAGCTGACCATAACACATAACAGTGAAACACTTGAAGGTGCCAAACAAAGAATGCCAAAAGAAAGATTAGACCTCAGAGCTTACTAGCTTGCCTGCCAAACAAAGAATGACGACCTTCTGCTATAATCTCTCCGGTCTCATTGTTTCTGACTACAACAAGTGTTCCTGTATAACCTCCTCTCACGCCTAACAATCTCGACGTTATCTCCAACTCCTGAAAAATATCATTTCCATTTCAGAATCATATTTCTGACTATTCAATAAATCACACAACAAGCGGTCCAAATGAAAGACTGAAAAAAAAAAGAAGACGAGCAGACAGACATACACCGAGCTTAGCTGTAGAAAGGAATGCAATAGACATGTCCACAGAAACACAAAAAGGTAAGCCTTGGATTTGTACAAGCGCTCCACCAACTTCATCCACAAGATTTGCAATCGCACCATTAGCTAGATTCCCGTCTCTATCCTGCCTTCATCACAACTTAAAAAGTGATCAATACCACAAAGCTATACTATTTTTAAAATATCTTCACGATTCTGCTCAAAGAACCACCTTAAAAGGGTAAAAAACCAAAAATCACGTCTCAAATACAAACAACAAAAACAAGTCCGGCCTACAATATATATATATATCTTCTTCTTCCTGATTCTTCTCACAAGACTACAAGAACCACTTCAAAGCAAAAATATAACACCGGTGGCTCAATGAATCATCATACAGAATTACAGAGTATAAACCCAATTGTCATCTTAAAACCTCAAATTATCCATTTCCTAAAAATGTCTTGATGATTCTGTTCAAAGAAGTTAGTAATAAACCAAAAAAATCCAAGCTACAACTACAATATATGAATGCTAAAAGAGGAGATCTTCTTCTCCTCGGTTCTCTAATCACAAGATGGATCAGTGGAGAAACAAATCAAATTCGGATCATCACTCACTACTATCACTATCAATCGAATTCTCATCTTATAACCTCAAATAATCCATTTCCCATCGCAATGTCAAGGAATGAGACCGAGAGAGACGAACCGTCAAACGGAGAGGGACCTTGAAGGAGCAGGAAATGAAACCCGGGTCGACCCGGTTGACTCGGATTCCTCTGAGGCTAAAAACCTCGTAGAAGCTTCTTCCTTCCCGTGAAAACTCTTCTTCCAGTTCCAGTCGCTGTGCCTCGCCGCCGTCTTCTTCAACCTCATCGCTCAGTTGCAAATACTCGACAATTTTTTTCTCCATTATCATCAATTCTCATTTCTTCCCACTTCCTTTTTTTTGTTGTTATTCTTTTTATTAAGATAAAATTAACAAAATAATTCAAGTTCCTTCACTGTACTTTAGTTTGGGCCTTATAAGGCCCTAATTTGAATATCGCTTATACGACGTATTAGGCCTCATTTTATAATCATCTATACGACGTCGTTAGGTTCTTCGTTCCTTTTATAATACCACAGCTTCTTTCAAAGTCTACTTTTTAGTCACACTTTTCAGTTAAACATCTCATAACTAACTCAAAGACTTGGTCACACTCACACGGCGGCGATGGCTTTGATCTCTGAAACTTCCGACGACGGCTCTAATGGCGGAGATCCATCAAAGAACCCGCAAGAAGAAGAAGAAGAAGCGAATCAAGACAAAGAACCGAAAGAAGAAGAAGACGATCAAGAAGTAAATCAGAATCTTGCTCCGATTCGTCGAGGAGACATCCCAGTGATACTCATCGAAAGTACCGTCGCACTCGTAAGAAGATGTCATTACCCGAGGCTATCTCTACTCTCCAGAGCCTTCCGTAACGTAATCTCTTCGGATCAACTCCTCGTAACGCGCTCGCTCCTCGGCTTAACTGAACCGGTTCTTTATACCTTGATCTCGCTCCCATCTTTTGCACCCCCAAGCTGGTACATTCTCCATCGAAGCAACAGCTCTTTACGGTTGAGCAGAATCAATTCACTTCCTCCGATGTATCCTGGATGCACTGCCGTCACAATCGGACACAAGATTTACGTTATGGGTGGACGCAACGGCTTAAACCAACGCGTAAAGGCTGTGATTGTCATAGACTGTAGATTGCATACGTGGAAACATATCCAGAAAATGAAAAGGGAACGTTGCTACGCAGCCTCCGGAGTCATTGACGGAAAGATTTACGTGGTTGGAGGTCGCGAGAGACGATATAATGATTGGGTTGAAATGTTCGACGTAGAGAAAGGGATTTGGGAAACTGTGCCTGGTCCATTCTCTCCCGTTGCTAGTTCTAGCGGATATTTTCCTATACATGTGGTTTTGATCCAAAAGATATGGTTTGGAGACCTGTCAAGGGTTTAGATGATTTGCCTAGTCTCGGTTATCTAGAGTCTAGAATGGCAAGTTTTGGTGGCAAGTTGGTGATATTGGGATGGTGTGATCATGACTCGGAAAAAAACGTTTTGTGTGTAGAGGTTGCGTTGGAAAAACGTCAAGATGGTGCTATTTGGGGGAAGGTCGAATCAACCTCGCCGGTCGAGTCACTAATATCGCCTGTGCATTCTTCAGTCGAGACGCCTTTCTTTGTGATTTCTCGAACTGTTACGTTTTGATGATTCGTTTGCAGCTGCAAGGTATGTTAATCTTTGTTGAGTATTGGAGTATTGATGATGAATTATGACATTTTTCTTGAGCCTCAAGTCTTATATTTAGGCTTTCATAAACTTGCAGGTCATGAATAAAGGATCTCTCATATTACTCAGAAACTTGTTCTGACACATTAGAGAGTAACTCGTCTTTCTTAATCTTTTTGTGCACAATGTGTAGAGTCGGCCACTACGAGGCCTGCTGGAATGCATCTTTATTTTGGGTTTTTTGTTCTTCTTTCAGTAACACTGTCTCAACTACTTTCTGTTTGCTTTTAGTTTGGATATATAACTTTTTTGTAAATAAGCAGAGTAATCTACACTAATGAAAGGATCTCCACTGAGCATTTCTTAATTGGTGACCTTATCATTTAAACAACAAATTAGGGTTTCAAAACAGAGAACAAGGGTTGTTGCGATTGTTTGATAAGCACATGAGAGGCACATGTGAGGAGCTAAAAAGAAGAATGAGAACAATGTAGAGTATAAATAGAGATAGTGTAGTATTGTAAACACTATCCTGCGTGATCAACATTGTGAGTTTGTTAGATCAGAGCTGCGTCTCTGTTCATGGTGATAAGAGAGGAGAAATGTAACTCCGATCTTATCAGTTAGGTTCATCGTTTGTATTAGGGATTGAGAAAGACATGAGAGAGAAGAGTTCTTACCTTCAAACTTATCATTGTTACTGGTAAAAAGACATTTGGTGCATAGAGATCGCACTAGAAACACGTGATGAGAAGATGGTGATAGTAATTGGGGTCAGGTCGAATCAAGATCTCATGTTCTTTCATCCTGCAAAGTCGCCTTTGATTGTGCTTAATCAAACTGATATGGTTTGATGATTCCATCGTGGGATGATACCATCACAATATGTTTGATTTGTGATGAGTTTGGACTATATATTGATGATAATATAAATCATGTTCAGGCATATTCTTTAGCTTCAAGTAGTCTTACTTAATTATAGGTAAGGTTCTTTACTACATCGATCTACTGTTTGACCATCTTGTTAATATGAGAGAGCATATATATAGGAAGCAAAGTGACTCAGAACTTGTTTACTTGACACATCAAAGAGTAAGTCGTCCTTTGTTAACTTTTGTTGACAATGTTATTAATACTCTTACTATCTTACAGAATTAGCCTTGTGTTTATTTCTTAAGCTGTGTAGATGACTAAGCCATTCTCTTAGCCTTGAAACATAAATTCTTACAAAACTTGTTGAAATACACCTTCGTTAGTTATCCTTTTTGCCGTTTTGGTGTATAGTTGCACTAACATGGTCTCAAGTTCTTTCTACCATATGAACAAAATATGAAACATTGGTTTATAAGAGATAAGCAGAAGAAGACGGTTTAACCGGTGGGTTTGACTGTATTGGTAACTTACAATTTCAAAATGAGAAACTTAATACAAATTAAGTCATGAGTGTTTGTAATTAAGTAACATTTTCATCTACTGAAATCTTATGAAATTTTATTTTCTTCTTAACATTTAAAATCCTGTGCTTCAAAGCCTTCAAGTATATAAGCAATTTGAAATCTTGGTTTAATTTAGAGATGTGAAGATGAGTCTGGGAGCAAAACAATTAAACTGGTTTACTTAAAGAGTAACGACGTAACTTGGATGACAATCTCCAGACACCCTTAATTAGTACTTCATTTTATCTTCATCATAGATCTTCTGCACTACCTGTGACATCTCTGGTTCGTAACTATTTGGTTTCAGTCTCTCCATAATCGAATACGGTAAAACAGAGAAAAGCATTGATATTACGGGAATGTGTTGACCTTAAAATCGATAATGTCGCCAAATCAAGATTAAATGCTCTCTCAAAATCCTTTTCATCAGTACCCCAGCCAAGACGACGAACAAAGCACTTCAATTCAACAATTGAAAGATGAAGGGTTTCTAAATAGAGAGAACACAGAGACTTGTGAATCAAGTAATCCCGTTCAGAGATATTTTTTTACTCAAATTTTTTTTAAAAATATATTTTACCATTGGTGAATTGTATTAAGGTAAAAATCTTAAAGAAAAAAAAAAGTAGAAACCTGAAGAAAATAATAAGGAAAAAAACTT
>NC_025689.1:12602159-12613311 GCF_000633955.1 Camelina sativa
GTGATGGAGAAGAAAGGATTGCGAAAGAGAGAGAAGAAAATGAAAAAGAAAATTATATTTATC
The DNA here is from genome assembly GCF_000633955.1 of Camelina sativa. Taxonomy (NCBI): domain Eukaryota; kingdom Viridiplantae; phylum Streptophyta; class Magnoliopsida; order Brassicales; family Brassicaceae; genus Camelina; species Camelina sativa. The sequence continues at coordinate 12,602,223 of NC_025689.1, forward strand.
CGGTAACCAACCACAATTTGACACGTACCGTTCCTTATGGGTTGCTTCCGCTCCTTCGTGGAGAAGCGATTCTCGGATTGTAGACAATATTATAGGATTTTTTAATTTTTTTTGGGACATAAATAAAAGAGCAATCCACTGAGTACCTGCCAGTAATCATGCTCTGAAGATATATAGCCGAAGAAAACAAAAATGTTCAAGAGGATCTCGTCAGTTGCCGTGAGCTCTAAGGAAGCAAAGCACACACAAGAAACCAATACATTCTCTCGCTTTACTTTTGTATGAAACATACATTTCACGATACAACACAAACATAAAGTTCCTATCATCTTATCATTCATTCATTTTCGCTGCTTTTTTGTAAGTTCCTATATTTGGTGTTTGATTATAAACCAAAGTGACTTGGTTCTTGATTTGACTTGCCGCAAATGCGATGAACACTCTGCATCCGAACTGAAGAACAAAAGAAAAAGAGAATCAGATAGTGTTCCTTGTAAAAGTTAGAACCGAAAGCTTATAAGAGTCTCATCGAAAGCTTATGTGATTTCATCCAAGGCAATTATCTCGAGCTTAGTTCTTAAGCTTACCATTTTATCAATTGATTCCATCGGTTTGATTTATATTAAGTTCTACAGCCAACGGATTGATGGACTCTCTGAGGTCGTCAGATCCCAGATNTATATTTGGTGTTTGATTATAAACCAAAGTGACTTGGTTCTTGATTTGACTTGCCGCAAATGCGATGAACACTCTGCATCCGAACTGAAGAACAAAAGAAAAAGAGAATCAGATAGTGTTCCTTGTAAAAGTTAGAACCGAAAGCTTATAAGAGTCTCATCGAAAGCTTATGTGATTTCATCCAAGGCAATTATCTCGAGCTTAGTTCTTAAGCTTACCATTTTATCAATTGATTCCATCGGTTTGATTTATATTAAGTTCTACAGCCAACGGATTGATGGACTCTCTGAGGTCGTCAGATCCCAGATAGTTTTCATGTTCAATGTAAGCACAAGAAGAATTATATATACACTCTCTAGGTTAAGTGTATACAGAGTATTATATTGTAACGTAACTTTGGAAAAGGATAATGGCTCACCTCTTGCTTGTCTTGAATTGTTCCCTTGGCATCCGAACAAACGGTGTCTACTGAATTTTCATCAGTTGGTTCACAATGTCCAAGCTTCAAACAACGTACATGTAGTGTTTTTTACAGAAACTGCATTTTGCTTTACGAAAATTAGAATATACATCAAACTGATTATGAGATGATTCAGCAGGTGGATCCACATTTTGCAGCTGACCAACTGATGTATGATCCAGATCCTCAGAACGAGCCTGGTTTACATGTAACATGTCTGGTAACACTGATCATGGATTGATGAGACAGATAACAAAATTTTAATCACCATAACGATCAAGTTTACTGACTATGAATGGTGATTCGGTATTATATTTGTTAGCTATCTCTACAAAAGATTGATTAAGATTACACAACCAGAGAGAAGAAAACGGCCTAACAGATCCCAAACCAAATTTAGCACAAACCATAACCCAATATTAAAAAAACAGACATAATTCCATTTCAAATCAGAACAAGATTGAAAAAAAAAAGAAGACGAGCAGACAGACTTACACCATGCTATTGCTTTAGAAAGGAATGCAATAGACATGAACGTGAGTAAGCTCTTCATCCACAAGATTGCAATAGCACTATTAGCTACATCAATTGCCGTCTCTATTCTGCCATTATCAACAACTTAAAAGTGATCTACACCTTCTTAAAGGAATACACTACGAGTCCACGCTAATTAGGCCCATTTGAAAATCGCATATGCGACGTATTAAGGTCGTTAAGGTCTAACGTCATATGAAAATCGTCTAACGACGTCGTTAAGGTCTTTGTTCCTTTTAAAATAGTACAACATCTGTAACGGCTTCTTTCAAAAATTGAAATCTACTTCACATTTTCAGTTAATTCTAATTTCTTCCCTTACTTTTCTTTTAGTAATAGATAAGTAAACAAAATTATATGTATAGTTTCAGAAAGTTTGTTTGCGCCGTAGGCCCAATATATAATCACTTATACGACGTCGTTACCATCTTCGTTATAATAATGGTTTCGTTGTAAAGAAGGAAACATTAATTCAGTTTCAAAAATCGAATTAGGCTCTCGAGTTCAGTTAATTCTGTTGCAGGTGTGGTGAGACGATGGTTGTAATCTCTGAAACTTCCAACGACGGCTCCAATGGCGGCGATCCAACCAAGATTCAGAAAGCAGAAGAAGAAGAAGAAGAAGAAGAAGAAGAAGAAGAAGAAGAAGAAGAGAATCCGAAAGAAGAAGATCATCAAGAAGACGATCAAGAAGTAGATCAGAATCTTGCTCCGATTCGTCGAGGAGACATCCCGGTGATACTCATAGAAAGAACCGTCGCACTCGTAAGGAGATGTCATTACCCGAGGCTATCTCTACTCTCCAAAGCCTTCCGTGACGTAATCTCTTCGGATCAACTCTTCGTAACGCGCTCGCTCCTCGGCTTGACTGAAACGGTTCTTTATACCTTGATCTCGCTCCCATCTTTTGCACCCCCAAGCTGGTACGTTCTCCATCGAAGCAACATGTCTTTACAATTGAGCAGAATCAGTTCACTTCCTCCGATGTATGCTGGATGCACTGCCGTCACAATAGGACACAAGATTTACGTTATGGGTGGACGCAACGGCTTAAACCAACGCGTAAAGGCTGTGATTGTCATCGACTGTAGATTCCATACGTGGAAACGTATCCAGAGTATGAAAAGTGAACGTTGCTACGCTGCCTCCGGAGTCATTGACGGAAAGATTTACGTAGTCGGAGGTAGGGAGAAACGATATTATGATTGGGTAGAAGTGTTCGATGTAGAAACTGAGACTTGGGAAACTGTGCCTGCTCCATTCTCTCCTGTTGCTAGTTCGATTAGCATGCTTCCTATACTTGCGGTTTTGGATAATAAGATTTACATTTTGGATGGTCCGTTTTGTTTGGCTTACGATCCGAGACTACGTAGATGGGAGGATCGGGGACCTACAAGTCCAGAGAGGCTTTTATGGCACGCTTCGTCTTGTGTGGTTGATGATTTGCTGTATGTTATTAATGTTCCTGATCTGGCGGGTTTTGGTTCTTCTATTATCGTGTATCATCCAAGGGATATGGTTTGGAGACCTGTCAAGGGTGTAGATCTTTGGCCTGCTCTCGTTTATATTGAGTCTAGAATGGTGAGTTTTGGTGGCAAGTTAGTGATTCTGGGATATTATAATGGGAGCCGGGATGTTGCTTGGTGCGTGGAGGTGGCGTTGGAGAAACGTGAAGATGGTGATATTTGGGGGAAGTTCGAATCAATCTCGCGTGTGTGTTCATTCNGTTCTTTATACCTTGATTAGGCCGTTCCCACGTTTCGAGCCCCCAAGATGGTACATCCTCCATCGAAGCAACATGTCTTTACGGTTGAGCAGAATCAGTTCCCTTCCTCCGATGTATCCTGGATGCACTGCCGTCACAATCGGACGCAAGATTTACGTTATGGGTGGCTTAAACGTCCCCTTAAATCGACCCGTAAGGACTCTAGTTGTCATAGATTGCAGATCCCACACGTATCGCCAGCTCCAGAGTATGAAAAGGGATCGTTGCTTCGCTGCCTCCGGTGTAATTGACGGAAAGATTTACGTAGTCGGAGGTAGGGAGAAACGATATTATGATTGGGTAGAAGTGTTCGATGTAGAGACTGAGACTTGGGAAACTGTGCCTGCAGCTCCATTCTCTCCTGTTGCTAGTTCGATTAGCATGTTTCCTGTACTTGCGGTTTTGGATAATAAGATTTACATTATGGATCGTCCGTTTTGTTTGGTTTACGATCCGAGACTACGCAGATGGGAGGATCGGGGACCTACAAGTCCACAGAGGCTTTTCTGGCACGCTTCGTCTTGTGTGGTTGATGATTTGCTGTATGTTATTAATGTTCCTGATCTGGCGGGTTTTGGTTCTTCTATTATCGTGTACGATCCAAGGGATATGGTGTGGAGACCTGTCAAGGGTGTAGATCTTTGGCCTGCTCTCGTTTATATTGAGTCTAGAATGGTGAGTTTTGGTGGCAAGTTAGTGATTCTGGGATATTATAATGGGAGCCGGGATGTTGCTTGGTGCGTGGAGGTGGCGTTGGAGAAACGTGAAGATGGTGATATTTGGGGGAAGTTCGAATCAATCTCGCGTGTGTGTTCATTCGGCGAGTCTTGTTTGTTTGAGTTTGCTCGAACTGCTACGGTTTGATTGATGATTCGTTTGCAGTTGCAAGGTATGTTAATCTTTTGTTAGTATAGACCATTGATAATAAATTATGACGTTTCAGAAGTTTTCTTGAGCCTCAAGTCTTATTTAGGCTTTCATGAACTTTGCAGGTGAAAGCTATTACATCTACTGTTTGAGCAGCATGTTATAATCAGAGCAAAATAACTCAGAAGCTGTTGTTACACCTTAAAGAGTAACTCAGAGTTGAGTATATTTCTTAAGCTGTGTAGAATATGCTACTCTGTTATCTACCTACCTGTATACAATAACTTTTAGGAAACTTGTTGAAATGCATCTTCTGGGGATTTGTCAAGTTCTTTTTGTTTAGAAATATAATTCTTCTATAAGTAATCACTAATCACTATCAGATTTAAGGAAGCCTAATCTGCTTCTACCATATGAAATTTGCGTTTAGAGATGAAAGCAAAACAAATGTGATTTAGCTAGTTAACTGGTGATTTTGACTTTATGAATACTAGCTTACAATACCAAAGTGAGAAAAATAGAAAAGTCATGAAGCTATCTGTATTATATGCAAAGAGAAGATAATACTATTATTTGCGTGTATGTAGCATACTAGCATTTTAATTTGTATCTACAGAAATCTTATGAAACTATATTCTCTATTTTTAACATTAAAAAGAGCAATATATGAAGTCTTGGTTTCATGAAATTAGTAAAAAAAAAAAAAAAAAATATCTCTAAATTGTTTCACATACACACATGACTCCTCCTTACACAATCAGCACTAGATCAAAAATAACGTCTCAAATACAAACCGCAAAAAAAGCAATTCCAAGCTACAACTACAATATATAAATAAATACTAAATGAGGAGATCTTCTTCTCCTTGATTCTCTAATCACAAGATCACCACTCACTAATACTATTAATCTACTTCTCATCTTATAACCTCAAATTAACCATTTCCCATCGCAATGTCAAGGATATGAGACAGAGAGACGAACCGTCAAACAAGAGGGACCTCAAAAGAGCAGGAAATGAAACCCGGGTCGACCCGGTTGACTCGGATTCCTCTGAGACTAAAGACCTCGTAGAAGCTTTTTCCTTCCCGTGAAAACTCTTCTTCCAGCAGCCACGGTGCCTCGCCGCCGTCGTTAACCTCATCGCTCAGTTGCAAATACTCGGAAAAAAATTTCTCCATCGTCGTCCTCAATTCTAATTTCTTCCACTTCCATTTTTTTTTTTTTATAAGAAAAATAAACAAAACTACACAGTTTCAGATACTTTTTTTGGGCCTTAGGCCCATTATATGATCATCTATTACGCGTCGTTACGATCTTCGTTATAATACTGGTTTCGTTGTAAAGAAGAAAACATTAATTCAGTTTCAAAAATCGAATTAGGCTCTCGCGTTCAGTTAATTTGTTGCAGGTGTGGTGAGACGATGGCTGTAATCTCTGAAACTTCCGACGACGGCGATCCAACCAAGATTCAGAAAGCAGAAGAAGAAGAAGAAGAGAATCCGAAAGAAGAAGATCATCAAGAAGACGATAAAGAAGTAGATCATAATCTTGCTCCGATTCGTCGAGACATCCCAGTGATACTTATTGAAAGTACCGTCGCGCTCGTCCGGAGATGCCATTACCCGAGGCTATCTCTACTCTCCAGAGCCTTCCGTGACGTAATCTCTTCGGATCAACTCTTCGTAACGCGCTCGCTCCTCGGCTTGACTGAACCGGTTCTTTATAGCTTGATCTCGCTCCCACCTTTTTATACCCCATATTGGTACGTTCTCTATCGAAGCAACATGTCTTTACGATTGAGCAGAATCATTTCACTTCCTCCCATGCTTCCTGGATCTACTACCGTCACAATTGGACACAAGATGTACGTTATGGGTGGACGTGTCGGTTTAAACCAACCCGTAAAGACTGTGATTGTCATCGACTGTAGATTCCATAGGTGGAAACATATCCAGAGTATGAAAAGGGAACGTTGCTACGCAGCCTCCGGAGTCATTGACGGAAAGATTTACGTGGTGGGAGGTCGCAAGAAACGATATGATGATTGGGTTGAAGTGTTCGACGTAGAGAAAGAGATTTGGGAAACTGTGCCTGGTCTATGCTGTTTCCTTGCTTGCTCGAGTGGAGTGTTTCGTATACATGCGGTTTTGGATAACAAGATTTACATGTTGGATGGTAATCATTGTTTGGCTTACGATCCGAGACTACGTAGGTGGCAGAATTGGGGACGTGGGAGTCAACAGAGGCTCTTTTGGCACGCGTCCTCTTGCGTGATTGCTGATTTGTTGTTTGCCTTTGTTCCTCAGTGGATTCTTGGATCTCCTATTGTCGTGTATGACCCAAGGAATGATGTTTGGAGACCTGTCAAGGGTGTAAATAATTTGCCTAGTCTCAGTTATACCGAGTCTAGAATGACAAGTTTTGGTGGGAAGTTAGTGATATTGGGATGGTATCAAAGCCAGAATATTTGTGATCATGACTCGGAAAGAAACGTTTTGTGCGTAGAGGTTGCCTTGGGGAGACGTGAAGATGGGGATATATGGGGGAAGGTCGAATCATTCTCGCTTGTGCATACATTCAAGTCGCCTTACATTGAGATTTCTCGAACCGTTACGATTTGATGATTCGTTTGCAGCTGCAAGGTATGTTAATCTTTGTTGAGTAAAATTGGAGTATTGATGATGAATTATAACATTTTCCTTGAGCCTCAAGTCTTATATTTAGGCTTCATAAACTTGCAGGTGAAGAAGCATATATAGTGACTCAGAAACTTGTTCTGACACATTAGAGAGTAACTCGTCTTTCTTAATCTTTTTGTGCACAATGTGTCGAGTAGAGTCGGCCACTACGAGACCTGTTGGAATGCATCTTTATTTTCTTCTTTCAGTAACATTGTCTCAACTACTTTCTGTTTGCTTTGAGTTTAGATATATAACTTTTTTTGTAAGTAAGCAGATTAGTTTACACTAATGAAACCTAATCTGCTTCTACTATACGAGCAATATGAAATCTTGGTATAGATATGAAGCAAAACACAGTGATTTAATTAACCGGTGGTAATGATTTTATTGGTAACAACAAAATAAAACTATGGAAGTACAGAGTCCTTCTGAAGCCTGAATTTATCTATATATACAAAAAGAGAAGTTAATATCGTTTGTATGATACTCTGTTCTCATTTTTAAAATAATCACCGTGCTTCAAGTATATTAGCAATATAAAAGCAAGACAAACGGTGGTTTTGATCAGATTTGATAGTGACTACCAAAAGGATCTTCAAGGAGCATTTTCCCCATTGGTGACCTTATCATTCAAACAACAAAATAGGGTTTCTAAACAGAGAACAGGGGTTGTTGCAGTTTTTACTGGTAAAACTACATATGGTGCATAGAGATCGCCCTGGAATTACGTGAGAAGTTGGTGATACTTGGGGTCAGGTCAAATCAAGATCGCATGTGCTTTCATCCTGCAAAGTCGCCTTTGATTGCGCTTAATCAAACTGGTGTGGTTTGATGATTCATCGTGGGATGATACCATCACATCACAATATGTTTTCTGTGATGAGTATGGACTATTGATGATGCCAATCATGTTCAGGCATTTGATTTAGCTTCAAGTAGTCGTACTTACTTATAGATAGGTTCTTTAATACATCGATCTACTGTTTGAGCATCTTGTTATATATGAGAGAGCATATATATAGGAAGCAAAGTGACTCAGAAACTGTTTACTTGACACATCAAAGAGTAAAGTCGTCCTTCTTAACTTTTGTGTATATTTCTTAATCTGTGTAGATGACTAGGCCATTCTCTTAGCCTTGAAACATAAAGTCTTACGAAACTTGTTGAAATGCACCTTCGTTAGTTATCCTTTTTGGTGTATAGGTTCACTAAATGGTCTGATAAGTTTGAAGGTGTGATATCTTCTCTCTTATCTCTTCTCAATCCACAATATAAACGATGAACCCTAACTGATAAGATCAGAGTTACAGTGCTCCTCTCTTATCACCATGAACAGAGCACGCAAACTCTCTAACAAACTCTCAATGTTGACCACACAAGATGATCTTTACTAAACACTCTCTCTTCTATTTATAGTGATCCTCATGATAACACTTCTTCTTCTCTTCCTTTCTGCTGCCAGCTCAGCATCAAGCTCCTTTCTCTCAATACTTATCATGGTCTCAAGTTCTTTCTACCATATGAACAAAATATGAAACATTGGTTTATAATGGATAAGCAGAAGAAGATGATTTAACCGTACCGGTGGGGTTGATCTTATTGGTAACTACAATTTCAAAGTGAGAAACTTAATACAAATTAAGTCATGATTGTTTGTAAGTAACATTATCTTATGAAATTTGATTCTCTTCTTAACATTTAAAGACCAACGTAACTGTTACTTCAAGCCTGCAAGTGTATAAGCAATTTGAAATCTTGGTTTAATTTAGAGATGTGAAGATGGGTCTGGGAGTAAAACAATTAAACTGGTTTACTTAAACGACGTAACTGAATGACAATCTCCACACACCCTTAATATTAGTACTTCATTTCATCTTCATCATTGATCTTCTGCACTACCTGTGACATCTCTGGTTCGCAACTATTTGGTTTCAATCTGATCTCCATAGTCGAATAAGGTAAAACAGAGAAAATCATTGAGATTACGGGAATGTGGAGACCTTAATCGATAATGTCGCCAACTCAAGAAAAAAAAATGCTATCTCAATATCCTTTTCATCAGTACCCCAGTCAAGACGACGAACAAAGCACTTGAATTCAACATTTGAAAGACAAATTAGGGTTTGTTTTATATCAAAAAAACGTGAAAATAGAAATTAAGCAAAATAAACACATTTTTAGTAAATTATGATATAACGAGACCTTTTGTTTTGGTAATGCTCTGTATAACGAGACATAAGGAAAGGAAAAAACATTTAATACAAATTATCATTTTTGGAAGAAAAGAAAAATGTTATTATAACTTTAAAAAAAAAACAAAGTTTCTGAATGAGTGAGTGTGATGATGCCAAGTGAAATGACAATTAGGTTTCCTTAATATAAATACTATACACAACAACAACATTATTTTAGAAAGAAAAAAATTGAATTAGTCTCACTTTCAGTTAATTCGTCTGTTGTTAACGTAACACACACGGGAATGGTTGTAATCTCTGAACTTTCCGGCGGCTCTAATGGTGGTGATGATCCAAACAAGAATCTTCAAGAAGAGAATCAAGACGAGGATCCTCAAGATGGAGTAGAAGAGAATCAAAACGAGAATAATCTTCAAGAAGTAGAAGAGAATCTTCCTCCTCAAGAACTTCCTGAAGATGTCATGGCGATCATCGTCGCACGCGTGTCGAGTTGTTATTATTACCCGGTGCTATCTTGCGTCTGCAGAGCCTTTCGTCAACTAATCACTTCGCAGCAGCTCTTCCAAACGCGCACGCGCTTGGACCACGGCGTCACCGAACCGGTTCTTTATGTCTTGATGGGATTCTCAATGATGACTACTTACCCAAGATGGGTCTTTCTTCTTCATCGGAGAAACAACGTCCCTTTACGATTGAGCAGAGTACCTTCACTTCCTCCCATGTTTCCTGGATCTGCTGCCGTCACAATCGGACACAAGATTTACGTTATGGGTGGTTACGTTATGAGTGGTTACCTCTGCGTTAATCAAGCCTTGACGAATGCGATTTTCATCGACTGCAGATTACATACGTGGGGGCATCTCCCAAATATGCAAAGGGCTCGTTACAATGCAGCCGCCGGAGTGATCGACGGAAAGATTTATGTAATCGGTGGTCGCACGAAGCAAGATGAAGACTGGATCGAAGTGTTCGATGTGACGACTGAGGTTTGGGAAACTGTGCCTAGTGAATGCCCTAACGATGCAAGTGTGGATGGAATGTTTGGTACGTCTGTGGTGATGCAGGGGAGAATCTTCATTTTGGATCGTCAGTGTTGTTTGGCTTATGAACCAAGACACGGTCTATGGCAGTCATGGGAACTTGAAAGTCAATTGAAGAGGTTTTGGCACCCGTTGTCTTGTGTTGTTAGAGATTTGTTGTATGCCTATGATCCTACGTGTTCTCTTGCACATCCAATACTGGTATATCATCCGAATGAATTGGTTTGGAGACCTGTGATGGGTGTATCCACTTATCAATTGCCTATGCTCCGTGATGATTGGTCTAAGATGGCGAATGTTGGTGGCAAGTTGGTGATTTTGGGGAACAATTATTGGTCTATACTTGAAATTCGTTGTGTCGAGATTGCGTTGGAAACACGTAATGGAGATCAGATTTGGGGGAAGGTGGAATCAGTCTCGCCTGTGTTTACAGGAGGCGTGTGGACTTTGCCTTCTATTGAGTTTTGTCGAACTGTTACGGTTTGATGATTCCAGTACTTTGCTGAGATTGATCATAGGTATTTTTTCTATGATGAGTTTGAACTGTGATGATGAGTCAGACATTTTCTTTAGCCTCTCAAGTCTTAGTTAAGCTTTGATGAACTTGCAGGTGAAGGATCGATCTTATATTTCGTACATCTACTGTTTGAGCAGCTTGTTGATATGAGAGCAAATATTAAGCAAAGTGATTCAGAAACTTTTATCTGACGCATTAGAGAGTAACTCGTCCTTCTTAATCTTTGTGTACAATCTCTGAGTCAGCCACTGCAGTTTTAGTCCTTTTTTTATGAAAAAAACAACAAGACATGTTGAAATGCATCTTTTCTTTCGGTTCTCTTTTTTCACAAACTTCCTCCGGTTTACTTTT
>NC_025689.1:12613504-12616541 GCF_000633955.1 Camelina sativa
ACATCCAATACTGGTATATCATCCGAATGAATTGGTTTGGAGACCTGTGATGGGTGTATCCACTTATCAATTGCCTATGCTCCGTGATGATTGGTCTAAGATGGCGAATGTTGGTGGCAAGTTGGTGATTTTGGGGAACAATTATTGGTCTATACTTGAAATTCGTTGTGTCGAGATTGCGTTGGAAACACGTAATGGAGATCAGATTTGGGGGAAGGTGGAATCAGTCTCGCCTGTGTTTACAGGAGGCGTGTGGACTTTGCCTTCTATTGAGTTTTGTCGAACTGTTACGGTTTGATGATTCCAGTACTTTGCTGAGATTGATCATAGGTATTTTTTCTATGATGAGTTTGAACTGTGATGATGAGTCAGACATTTTCTTTAGCCTCTCAAGTCTTAGTTAAGCTTTGATGAACTTGCAGGTGAAGGATCGATCTTATATTTCGTACATCTACTGTTTGAGCAGCTTGTTGATATGAGAGCAAATATTAAGCAAAGTGATTCAGAAACTTTTATCTGACGCATTAGAGAGTAACTCGTCCTTCTTAATCTTTGTGTACAATCTCTGAGTCAGCCACTGCAGTTTTAGTCCTTTTTTTATGAAAAAAACAACAAGACATGTTGAAATGCATCTTTTCTTTCGGTTCTCTTTTTTCACAAACTTCCTCCGGTTTACTTTTAGATATATAACTACCTTTTTGTAAGAAACCAGATTAGTTTATACACTAGTGAAACCTAATCTCTGCTTCGACTATATGAGCAAGAGCAATATGAAAAAGAAAAAAAAAACAGAGTAGTTTATTTATACTACTTCCGGTTTGCTATAATCTCTCTCTCACAGAGCTTATAAATATCAGTTCCCTAAATTATATTCTCAATAACCCAAATCTTCTTTGGCGCCTTCGTTGCTATCCCTTACAAAACGCCAGCTTCTGGCTGTGCAGATGAAGAGATGGGTACTTCATTTCTTCTTCATCATTGATCAGCACTGCATATTCTACATGTGACATCTCTGGTTCGTAATTATTGGATTCCAATCTCTACGTAATCGAACTGGTAAACCAGAGAAAGGCATTGAGAAAATAGATCCTTCAGTATCCTTTCATCAGTACCTCAGTCAAGACGGCTAAGAAAGCACCTGAATTCAACGTATGAAAGACAAATTAGGGTTTTAACTAGAAAAACTGAGATACTTGTGAGTCAAGCAACCAATGGTGAATTGTTTTTACAGGGAGAAAAATGATATACTTAAACTGAGAATTTTTAATTACTTTTTTAAAAATAAAGTTATTTTATAATATTTTTCTTTTTATAAGAGAGCATTTACTTATTAACTATGGTTTCATTATAAGAGAAGCAAGAACAAAAAAAAAAATACAGAAAGTAACAGCTTCTCTCAAAAATCGAATTTAGTCTCCGTTTCAGTTAATTCTTTGCTACTGAGGTCACACGAAGATAGCTTCAATCTCTGAAACATTCGAAGACAGTTCTAACGGCGGCGATTCAAACAAGAAACCGGAAGAACTCCACAAGAACCCACAAGAAGAAGAGAATCAAAACGAGAAACCTCAAGAGGAAGAACAAGTTGAGAATCTTGTACCGGTTACTCGATACATCCCAGAAGATATCGCCGAAAGCATCCTCTTACTCGTCGAGAGATGTAATTTCCCTAAGGTATCTCTCTTCACAGAGCCTTTCGTAGCGTCATCTCTTCGCCGAGACTCTACCAAAGGCGCTCGCAACTCGGCCTCACCGAACCGGTTCTTTACGCTTCGATCCGATTCCCTCCTTATATCATACCGAGCTGGTTCATTCTCAACCGTAACGTTCCAAGAAACATCTCTTTACGATTGACCGAAGTCAGATCACTTCCTCCTATGAATCTTGGATCTGCTGTGGTCACAATCGGATACCACATGTATGTGATCGGTGGAGACAACGGACTATATCGATCCACATCGGATGTGTTTCTCATCGATTGCAGATTCCACACAAGTCGCTCGCTCCCGAGAATGCAGAGGACTCGCTACTGTGCAGCTGCCGGAGTCATTGACGGAAAGATTTACGTGATCGGAGGTTGCGAGCAGAGAGATGATAATTGGATCGAGGTGTTCGATGTAGAGACTCAGACTTGGAGTAGTGTGCCAGCGTTTGGTCCACCCCCGCTCTGTACTTGGAGTGGAAATTTCTTGGCATATGTGGTGATGCAAGAGAGGATATACATTAAGAGCCATGTGAGTTCTTTCGCTTATGAACAAAGACAAGGTACAATGCAGAAGCTATTGGGATTTGAAAGTGATCAGTTGTGGTATCATTGCGACAAGGGGTTTTGTGTGGTTGAGGATTTGCTCTATAGCGTGCATCCCCACTGTGCTTTTGAACATCCGATACTGGTATGTGATCCCAATGATATGGTTTGGAGATCTGTGGTGGGTGAATTCTTTTTGCCCAACCTCAATCTAAAGGAGTGTAAACTGGCGAATTGTGGTGGGAAGTTGATGCTTTTAGGCCCTACTAACAGCCTACATGGTCTTAAAGATGTTTGGTGCATAGAGATCGCCTTAAAAAGACTTGAAGGAGGTGAGATTCGAGGGACGGTCGTATCAAGATCGCGTGTGCTTAAATCCGTCAACTCACCTTTCATTGATCTTTGTCGCTCTGTTACGTTTTGATGGTTCGTGGGACGATTGTTTCTTGCAGTTGTAAGGTATGTTAATTAATCTTTGATGATACTATGACATTTTCTGTAGCCTCAAGTCTTATTTAGGTTTTTCATTTACTTGCAGGTGAAGGATCTTTACATCTACGGTTTTCAGCAGCTTTGTTGATATAAGAACAAATATGAAGCAAAAGTGGTTCAGAAGCTGTTTGTTATATCTTTGAAATTTACTCGTCTTTCTTTACCTTTTTGCACAATAGGGCGCATTCGTGTTCTAGCCTTTTTGATTCTTACAAAACTTGTTGATATGCATCTTTACTTTACGTACTTAGCAATCTTAGCAATCATTACGTACTGTTTTTTTTTTTTTTTTTTTTT
>NC_025689.1:12616655-12625298 GCF_000633955.1 Camelina sativa
TGCGTACCATATATTTACCCTCTTTCTGTTCTGTTTTACTTCTTTCTTCATCTTATAGTAAAGTACTGTAAAGAGTAAAGACAAAATCATCTTTTTATACAAGACACATGAAAATTTACAAAGCCCAAGAAAAAGTCAAAAGTGGATCTCTTAGTTGCCGTGAGCTCTAAGGAAGCAAAGCACTCACAAAAAAAACCTATACACTCTCTCTCGCTATATTTTTGTATGAAACATATATTTGATAATAATACAGCACAAACAAAATTTTCCTATCTACACAAAAATCTTATCATTCATTTCTCCCTGTTTTGTATGCATATTAGCACTGTATAAATTGGTCGCTGCAGCTATATTTGATGTTTGATAATACACCAAATTAAAATGACTTGGTTCTTTGTTGACTTTCCTGAAATGCGATGAATTCTCTGCATCGAAACTGGAGAATCAGATTGTGTTCCTTGTAAAAGTTAGAAGTTTAAAACCAAAAAGCTTATAAGAGTCTCACTTGAGTATCAAAAGAAATTAAACAATTTGATTTCATCAAAGGCAATTATCTCAAGCTTAGTCGTAGCTTACCCATTTCATTAATTGATACCATCAGTTTGATTGTTCTTAAGTTATACAACCAATGGATCAATGGACTGTCTGTGGTCTTTTGAATATATAGGCTCATCATTGTACGCTACTTCAGATCCCTCATACTTTCATGTTCAATGTTAAGCAGAAGAGTTATACACTTTTGATTAATTATAAACAGAGCATTGTAACTTTGGATTATGATAATGGCTTACCTCTTGCTTCTCTTTAATTGTTCCCGTGGGCCGTGGCATCCGAACAAACGGTTTCTATTGTATTTTCCTCAGTTGGTTCAAATTGCTCCTGCGATCGAGAAAACAAATCCAAGCATCAAACAAGGTACATGTAATGTATACAACGATATAATTAACACTTACATCTATTTTATTATGAAAGTATCCATATAATTAACAAGATTCAGCAGGTCTGCAGGTGGATCCATATTTTGCAGCTGACCAAATGATGTATGATCCACATCCTCAGAATGAGTCTGGTCTAGATGTAACATGTCTTGGAGAAGTAGCAGATTCTTCAGAGTTCCCACGATGATTTACATCAGAAGAAGCTTCATCTTCCGCAGCGACACAAAAAGATTACTGGTTGAGGGAGATAGATAAACTTGAAACAGAAAAATAAAAGTAAAGAAAAGCAGAGAGGATTTTGAGATGACTTACAGAACAATAAGAAGAGGTTATTTTCCATCAATTGGGGCATAGTTCAGCATCATCCCTAATATTATTAACAGGAAGAAAGAGTGAACCTCCATATATCTCCACCATCTAGAAGCAGCAGCCAAGAAAACCAAAAAAAAATCTCAGACTCACTTATGGATGGGGAACTACTGAAGCGAACGTATTGAGTAATGAGACGACTTGCCTGACTTGTTCGGAAAAAGTAATAGAGTCTTTGCGTCGACGACTGAGCTTCTTCTCTCCGGCGATGAGTTGTTTATGTGGAGAGATGTTTCACAGAATCTCCAAAAGAAACAAACCCATTAATTAAGATCTTATCTATGAAATAAAAGTCATATTTAAGAAAGCAAAACACTCAGATGAAGAAACACAAGAATGTATACCTTTTTTGTTGTTGTGGAGTTTCTGGCCAAATCAGATGAGAGTTGAAGCAATACCACGAAAACAACGTCTTCTTCTGATCATCACCTGCAAAGACACGAAAACAAATAACTTCCACCAGATGTTATTACGTACTCATCATATATATATAAAGAGTGAACCATATATAAACTGCTTGGAGAAGGACTTCTGACAAGGCCGCTATCTTGATAAAAGCTATATACCTCTATGTTTGACGTTGTTACCGTTGGGGAAGGTTTGCTTTTGTTTGGATCATATATCCGATCTGCATAGAAGAAGCTTCGTTAAAACAACCAGCCTAAATGAAAACAAATTCGGGGAAGCGGACAAGACAAAGACCGTTTTTGTTCTGAATCTACTTCGTACGTCCTTGAAAAAAATCTGAGTCATGTTTCACCCAAAACGAAACACAAACTCATTAATTAAGATCCCATACACAAAAACGAAACTCTTCTTTCAAAAGCAAAACATTGGCAAATCGATTAATAGGGGTAGAAAGATACCTCTGGACTTGTTTTGCTCTCTTGTCGCCTTTGCTGAATCAGATTGGTAGTGGTAACTACGTTTTTAACACTCATTTCCCTGCAGTTATAAGAATCAACACATTAAAAACAAAAAACTATAACAAGAGGAACGTCGCCGACAAGACAAAGACCTAGATTAGCTTTTAATCAAGTTTGATGTTGTTTTACTGTAAGAACACGCCGGCGACCGTTTTTGTGTTCTGAGACAAGAAAGCATCGTCCGTCCTGGCTGGAACACGAACACAAAGACCTGTTTCGTCTCACCCAAAAGAAAACAGTAAGTTCTCGCAAATGAAATTAAACAGCAACAACATTAAAGGAAAGGGAACAAGAGAGAGAACCTTCAAAAGACCCAGCTAGCTGAGGCCCAATTTAGGTAATTGGGAGAACCTCCGGCAGTTATCAAGAATTTACCTCCAAGATAGTAGTAGCCTTGTCAACTGAACAAAGTTTACCGCACCTTTGCTTCCCAAAATCAAATGCAACACGACAATGTGATCAACCTAAGCAGAATCAGAAACAAGAATGCAATTGAGCAACTCCTACATTAACCAGACGTCAAATAGTTTTCCAGCATAATTAAATGTCTAGTAAATGCGGAAACATGTACCTCACTTGCATAATAGGACATGGTACAAAAGCGAACTTCCTCACCTTGTCCAGTAAGCTCCCGGATGAATGATCAAAAGGTTAAACTGCTTATTAAATCCATTTAGCTCGCTTAACAGATCGTGCTCTTCCGAGTATCTAATATTGCATTACAGTTTATAAATAATCAAATAAATATAATCTGCGATTTAAAGCAACTTGCTGACTTAAAGATTGGTAAATCAAAGTGGACAGAGAAAGGAAGACGTATTGAGCCAAAGACACCTATAACAAGAAGAAACAGTTTGGTACCTTTTTGGTTCTAAATCTTCTTCATTCTTCAAACTCATAGCATATCACCCATCTGCACAAGAATAGAGAATTAGAAGAAGCTTCCGTAATATATTTTACTTTGCTTCAAGCTTTTCATGCAAACCTGCAAAACGAAACAAAACCTGAGATTCTTGTTACAGTGTTGGTTAAAAAACAAAAAACAAATAAAACACAATATACTTGCTTCTAAATAAAACACAATATACTTCCTTCTGGACTCGATTCTTTAGTACGCATATCTTTAACTCATCACTCGGACCTGCAACCAAAACCATCAATGGTATTAAAGAAAAAACTCATCAATCACTAGAATCAGTTTTAAATTTGGCACTGCAGTCTGAAGTGTGAAATTGTTCTTTTCATACTTTTTACTCAGCCTAACAAAACATAACTCAAAAACGTTACTCTGAAAAACAATTTACTGAAAATTGTGTTTTTTCATACCTTAAACTAAGCTTCAAGCTTTTTTCAAACACATCTAAGTTATGCAATAAACCCTGAGATTCTTGTTACACTGTTGATTAAAAAAAAAAACAGAAACAAATAAAACACGATATACCTGCTTCTTACTCCATTTAATAAAAAGAATCAGTTTGACAAACCCATAGCATATCTCCGATCTGCACAAAAACAGAGAATTAGAAGAATCTTCCTTAATATATTTTTCTAAGTCTGAATTAAACAACCAGCCTTGGTAAAAAATAAAAATCTGAGATTATACAAAAATGTTTTTTTATCATACCTTATACTTAGCGTCAAGCTTTTCAGGCAAACCTGCAAAACGAAACATAATCTTGAAATTCATGTTATACTGTTGATAAAACAAAAACTAAAAGAAACAAATAGAACAATGTACCTGCTTCTTGACTCCATCACAGGCCGTGCTCTTCGAGTATCTGAAATTGCATTACGATTTATCAGTTAACAATAGACCTGCTTCTGGACTCCATTTAGCTCAGTAAAATCAAGGGTTTTGAACTGAATTCTGGTGCCTTGTCGCCGAGTTTCCACTTGACTAGTACCTTGTTGTTCAACAAAAAAAAAAAAAGAAAAAAGAATCATTGGCTGAGGGAGATAGAAACACTTGAAACAGAACAAAATAAAGAAAAGATTAGGATTTTGACATGACTTACAGTGAAGAGGATTTCAACATCATTTGGGTCCACGATTCAGCATCATCACTAATAATATCATCATCATCTAAAGAAGCAAAAGCATGAAAAAGAGAAATCTCAGTCTCACATATATATGGATGGGGAACTGAAACGAATGTATTGAGTGATTGTGAGTAATATGGAGTCTGGCTTGCCTGAGTTGACGATTGAACTTCATCACTCTACCAAAGGATTGAAGTAGTTCCTTACAAGTCACAACACCAGGATCACTTGTCATGTCAGAATTGGAACTAGCAGGAAGCCTATCACTGAAAAAGAAAGACAACCAATAATGTAAAAAACATACAAGTATTAGACAATAAGGTAATTAAGTGTTCTAAACTTCATACCTGGGGGCGGAAGCAGTCTCTTGTCATTGGCATTCTAAAGCTTTGACTAAACAACATGATAGAAGCTAAAAAGACGAGGATAGATAAAGAGATCAATTGGGCTCAAAGTGCTAGACCTCCAGAGACGCATCATGACAGCTCAACCAAACCACAGATTACCGTCCTGACAACAAGAGACTTACAAGATAAGTCCCCTCCCTCTCAGTGATAAACCTTGATGCTTTCGTACGTCCTTGGAGAAGTATGGGTCATTGTCCTGGTTTGGGAACACACAGCCACAGACACAAACCTGTATAGTCGTTTCACCAGGCAAAAGAAAGGAACAAACCCATTAGTTAATTAAGATACAAGAACGAACTACTCTTACTTCAAAAGCAAAACATTGACACCACCTCTGTAATTATAATAGCAGAATGAAAAGTTCAAAATCGATAGGGTTTAGAAAGATACCTCTGGTAGTGCTAGCTACGTTTTTAACCCTAATCCTGCACTCCTGCAGTGAAAAGAAGCAACACATTAGAAAGAAAGAAAAAAAAAACTATAACAAGAAGAACAACGCCGAGAAGACAAAAGACCTATCTATTACCTTTTGTTTTGTAATTGATTAGTTTGAGTCAACGAACACTGACGCCGGCGACCGTGTTTGTTCTGAGTCGAATCAAATCATCGTCAGTCCTCGTCCACGAACACACAAGACCTGTTTCAGTTTCACCCAAAAAAGAGAAACAAACCATAAAAATTTCCAGAAGCAAAAAATAAACATTCATACGAAAAATTAAATTGAAACACGAAACGATACCTCCTCTGACTTGTTCTTCAGGTGATTATTAATATAATAAGAGGAGACCAAGTTGTCTCTAACTAAACCCTAAATAATTCATTCATGTATAAAAATATAAAAAAACAATGTTAAACGCAAATGTGACGGATCATTGTGGGGATGCCAGTCTGTGACTACATTTCTTTTGGGAGAAAAAAAAGTGAAGAGGTTACATATTCAAATGTTTCAAGGAACAATGAGGCAGGTCTACTACCTAGTAACTGCATCTGTTTGGACTACATAGTAAAGAGTTACTGTCAATCTTAGTAATAATACATGTACTACTCACACTTTCTAGCGCTACACTAAGCCATATTTCTGCATATATTTGAATAGTTAAGACTTTACCAAGACAAAATGGGCAAGTAGGTTGCTCTATCGGACCAGCAGCACAAGGCTGTAGTAGATCCACTGAACATCTAGAGTAATAACTAATAAGCATTCCACATTCCACTGCACAGAGTTAGATGTATCTTTAAAAGAATTGTACTTTGTACACTAACTCGGGACGTTTTTCAGGAAAAGGAAACACGTGTTACAAGACTGGATTAAGAAACATACTGTTCCCACATAGTAAACGTCTTCAGTTCGGAAACCAACCAACACTGCAACTTCAATCCTCTTTATTGCCTTTTCTTCTCCAAGTCCGTATTTCAGAAGCATTGTAGCGCTGAGAATGGTTGCCAATTGGTTCGTCTTATCCTGGAAATTCAAAGAATAGAGAAGTTGTGCACTTTATTTTTGGGGGCATGGAAGTAGTTTTAATATAAGGGAAATACAGTTAGCACCTGTCAAGCAATATCAGGTGCAGAACCATGTAAAGGTTCAAAGAGTCCAGGTCGCTGTATTAAGCATGAAGGGTTTATGTTTAGACAAGATCTACTGCATAGTAAATCAGATCGATTTATATTATACCGAATCACTAAGACTAGAAGATGGCAGCATTCCAATGTTTCATGTGATTCACTGAAGCTTCACCGGATAATAATATATCACCTAATTTGTTGTTTGTAGCAATGGTGTAAACTGCACATATGAAACTGTATCCATTGTAAGTATTTACACAATTTCCAAACCGTTATCAACGCTGACTAGTTTGGCAAATACACGTACCTGTTTGGGGTCACGAACAAGCTGCATCGCAGCATTGTCAACATCAACATATTCAGAGGCTAGTGTTGTTACTCGTTCCATCCATTAAATAGTGGCCTGCAGAGGAAAATATTGCATTGGCATCAGTGAGCAATTTTATCAATCCGAGGAACATAAAAACTGCTTTAAAATATTAGTCTGTAGTACTTAACAATCTATCCACGGAAATCTGTATCTGAGATTTTCAATCATGTACCTCGAGGGTTGCATAAACCTCACTGTTCAACACAACTTCTTCGCCGTTTTCATTGGTCTTTATGCCCCTTGGCTCTACAAAACAAATACCTAATCGTGAGACATCATATCTAAAGAAACTGTCCCACTACATAACGAGAAAGACAAGAATTACAATCAGTTTTAAAATTTAATAAACTAATTAAACTGACCTCATGTAAGATCTTTTACAATATTTAAGATCAACACCTTCTGCTACCTCTCTCTTCAAGGCGGAAGCATCCACTAACTGTATAAAAACAAAACAAAAATTTGAAGTTCACACAAGAAACAAAGTTCAGACTACCAAGAATTTCTGAGATTAGGCTGAGGATGGTTACCTATGGCACAACTGTAGCAGGTCTCAGATTTGCAAAGACTTTAAGACCTGCACGAAGCTGAAGTAACCCCTTCTCACGCCTCAAATGCTTTTCACTGTTATCCCACTTGTACCTTAAATCATACCGAACATGAAAATATGAGAAACTGTATTTCCCAAAAAAAATTAGAGCCAACAACATAGGTTGGGACAAGAGAGAAGACATACCCTCCAATGGCTCCAAGAAGCACTGCATCTGATTCTTTTGCAGCTGCGATGGTCTCCTCCGGAAAGGGAACTCCCAGAGCAGCTCTTCCAATAGGCATCTCCCGTAAGCTAAATTCCAGTCCTAATACAGAGGAAAGACGCAATCTCTTAGACATTTCAGCGGCTAAGAAATAACCATTTTGATTACAACGAAATAACCCCACCCACGATTCTAAATCCCTTTCTTCAGAAAAAAAATCTCGCCAATTTCTCATACTAACATCTTTCAATTTCTAATACAAATTCTAAGCAGAAAACAGTAAGTTCTCGCAAATAAGATTAAACAGCAACAACATTAAGAGAAAGGGAACAAGAGAGAGAGAGACCCTTCCAATGATAATTGGGAGAACCTCTGGCCACGACATCAGAAAGAATATCAGCAAAAATCATCCCAGTCAGAATGAGAATGGTATCGAACTGGGACATAACAAAGTTAAAATGCATTTTGTAAATCATGGGAGTTAATACATGAGGAGCTGGAAAAAGTGTTCCAGATTGGACTGGCTTTCAGAAAGAAAAAAAACCTGTCCCGGGTGCCGAACAAGATCCATCACAGCAGTGTCAATCAAGAGATGACTCGCTTCAACCTCAGTATACTCTGAAGCCATTGATATGACTATTTTCCTCCACAACAGCGAGCGATCCCTGCACCCAAAGAAATTTCAGAAAGAAAAAAACATGAGGTCTGGATCTATCACAAAAGTTTCTAGTTTAGCTGGAAGTTTTATACTTGTATGCAGTTATCAAGAATTTACCTCCAAGATAGTAGTAGCCTTGTCAACTGAACAAAGTTTACCCCGCACCTTTGCTTCCCAAAATCAAATGCAACACAAGCAATGTGATCAACCTAAGCAGAATCAGAAACAAGAATGCAATTAANGGGTCTTGCTTTGAATTCTGGTGCCTTGTCGAGTAGCACCTTGTTTTTCAACAGAAAACAAAAAAAAGGAAAGGATCATCGGTTGAGGGAGATGGATAAACTTGAAACAGAACAAAATAAATAATAGCAGAGAGGATTTTGAGATGACTTACAGTGCAAGAAGAGGGGATTTCCACCGTTTGGGTGATAATTCAGCATCATCCCTAACATTAATGAGAAGAAACTGAATCTCCATCATCTAGAGAAGCAACAAAACCAAAAATCTCAGTCTAACTTATGGATGGGGATCTGAAGCAAACGTATGGAGTGATTGTGAGTAATGGAACGACTTGCCTGACTTGTTCGAACAACATGGAGTCTTAGCCTCAACGAT
>NC_025689.1:12626150-12679231 GCF_000633955.1 Camelina sativa
CTCCATCATCTAGAGAAGCAACAAAACCAAAAATCTCAGTCTAACTTATGGATGGGGATCTGAAGCAAACGTATGGAGTGATTGTGAGTAATGGAACGACTTGCCTGACTTGTTCGAACAACATGGAGTCTTAGCCTCAACGATTAAGCTTCTTCTCCCTGGTGATGAGTTGTTTTTTGTAGAGAGCTGTTTCAAAGAATCTAGAGAAAGAAACGAACCCATCAATTAAGATCCCATATAAAAAACAACACTCTTATTTAAATACCAAAACATTCGGATGAGAGTTGAAGAAAAACCAAGAATAGTTACCTTTTTCTGGTTGTAGAGTTTCTCGTCAACTCAGATGAGAGTTGAAGACGTCCTGAAAACAACGTCCTCTTATGTTCATCACCTGCAAATACACGAAAAATATACTCATCAACAATGCTTGGTTGAAGGATAAAACTTGCAACAGAAGAAAATAAAATCAAGATAAGGATCTAAAGTTTACTTACAGAGGTTTTATCCGTTGTTGTTGTTGACTTGTTTTGTTGTTGTCGTTGAGAGAATCTACATAAATTACAGATGAGGAGGAAAGAGTTTCTGTTATGCAGAGTGAGATTACAAGTGAAACATGCTGTTTTTGTAACAATTGGGCTCACTTGTCTTGCATCATCTAGCTTTTGCTTTTGGAGAGCTCTATTTTCCTGAATCAGTTTGGTAGAGCTAGCTATGTTTTCCTGCAGTGAGGCAATAAATGGGCAGAAAACTGTTACAAAAGAAACGTGATACCAGATTTGGGTATCAGAATCGTTATTAATAAGACTACCTTGAATTATGGCAGACGTGGTGTACTTCTTTGTGGTGCAGGCAAAAGCTGGAGTTGTGGAGTGAAGAGCTTGCTGATTTTGAAACAATAACTGACTCACCTGGTATCTAGCTTTTCCCTTGTGATGGCTTTGATTTTGATGACTCAGAATGGTAGTGCTAGCTAAGTATTAAACACTCGTTTACCTGCAGTTAAAGGAATCTACACATTAAAATAAACTATAACAAGAGGAACCTGAGACACATTTGGGGTATCAGAATGGTTATTAAGAATGTCAACTACCTTTATGCATTTTTCTGATTACTGCCTTTGGCTTGAGTCAGTTCTGGTGCGTTACACTTCAGTAGCACCTTGTTGTTCAAAACAAAAAAAAAAAAGATTACTGGTGAAGAGAGATAGATAAACTTGAAACATAATAAAATAAAGAAAAGCAGAGGATTATGAGATGACTTACAGAACAAGACGAGTGAACCCCCATATATCTCCAATTTCTAGAGAAGCAGCAAACAAGGAAACTAAAAAAGTCTCAGTCTCACTTATGGGAGGGGAACTACTGAAACGAATGTATTGAGTGATTTTGTTGAGTAATGGAACGACTTGCCTGAATTGTTGGGAAAAGCAATGGAGTCTTNTAATGGAGTCTTTGCGTCAACGACTGAGCTTCTTCTCTCCTCCGGTGATGAGTTGTTTTATGTGGAGAGATGTTTCACAGAATCTCCAAAATAAACAAACCCATTAATTAAGATCTTATCTACGAAACAAAAGTCATATTTAAGAAAGCAAAACACTCGGATGAAGAAACCCACAGTAAACCCCAAGAATGTATACCTTTTTTATTGTTGTGGAGTTTCTCGTCAAATCAGATGAGAGTTGAAGACGCCATGTCCTCTGAACATCCATCACTTGCAAAGACACGAGCAATGTGATCAACCTAAGTAGCATCAGAAACAAGAATGATATCGAGCAACTCCTACATTAACCAGACGTCAAATACTTTTCCAGCAAAATTAAAAGTCTAGTAAATGCGAAAACATGATACCTCACTTGCAGAATAGGACTCAGTACAAAAGCAAACTTCCTCACCTTGTCCATTTGTGGTAAAGCCTCGAGGATGCCCATTGCAAATACCTATATTCAACAAGGAAAGACACAATCTTTGACAATTTGATAACCACAACAAATGAAATCACTTAATACTGACCTCCAGTAAGCTCCCGGATGAATGATCAAAAGGTTAAACTGGTTCTTGATTCCCGCTTAACAGATTGTGCTCTTCCGAGTATCTGAAATTGCATTACAGTTTATAAATAATCAAATAAATATAATCTGCGATTTAAAGCAACTTGTTGACTTAAAGATTGGCAAATCAAAGTGGACGAGAAAGGAAGACGTATTGAGCCAAAGACACCTATAACAAGAAGAAGCAGTTTGATATTGTTACCTTTTGGGTCTGAATCTTCTTCTTTCTTCAAACTCATAGCATATCACCCATCTGCACAAAAATAGAGAATTAGAAGAATCTTCCTTAATACATTATAATAGCAGAACAATTTAAAATTCCCAATATAATACAAAAGTGATACTCTTATTTTATAAGCAAAAATATTCACACGAAAATCAAATACGTAGATTCATAGGTTTAGAAGAAAACGAGAAGATACCTCTGACTTGTTCAGGCCTGTTTACTCTCTCGTCACTTTAACACTGTTATCGGTCTTAAAATTGACAAATACTTCAAGAGCCGCATGAACCTGCAACAAAAATCCTAACTTCAGATGAATCCAAAATACAAATATAATATTGTCAAGAAAAAAAATTAAAATGAAAGTTTCGAGTATACCACATACCATCCAACAGCTCCGAGAAGAGCATCATCTGATTGCTTTGCTATGAACCTTCTTCTTTCTTCAATCATCGTCTTGGTTGGAAAACACGAACACACACCTGTTTCAGCCCAAAGAAAGAAAGAAACCCACTATTTAATATCCCCATATTTATCCCTCCATCATCTGCCTAATTTTAATCGCCTGTCACCATCATTGAAGTCTTGATTCTACAAAAACAAACATTTAAGAAGAACAAAGTTTTAAAGAAACTTGAGAAGAAGAATCACAATGTTACAATTAATGTGGACAATAAGTGAACCTCATAATAACCTCTGTAATCAGATTCTTCTCCCTCTGATTCTTCAACTTCTTCATCATTTTCTCCTTCTTCTTTCCCTTCAGCCTAACCAAACATAACTCAAAAACGTTACTGTGAAGAGCTCAAAAAAAAAAAAATTTACTGCAAAATGTTTTTTTCCAAACACATCCACTTTATGAAAACCTGCAAAACGAAACATAAACCTGAGATTCTTGTTACACTGTTGATAGAAAGAAAAACAAGAAACAAAGAAAACACTCATGACACCATTTAGCTCTCTTCGAGTATCTGAAAATGCATTACAGTTTATAAAATTGAAATAAAGTAAATCTGTGTGTTTAAAGCAACTTACTGACTTAAAGATTGGGAAATCGAAGTGGACGAGAACGGAAGATGTATTGAGTCAAAGACACCTATAACAAGAAGAATCAGTTTGATGTTTTACCTTTTTGGTTCTGAATCTTATTCATTCTTCAAACCATAGCATATCTCCAATCTGCACAAAAATAAAGAATTAGAAGAAGCATTAGTGAATAATGGAACATGTTTTTTCATACCTTATACTTAGCTTCAAGCATTGTAAGCAAACCTGCAAAACGAAACATAAACCTGAGATTCTTGTTACATGTTTGAATAAAAAAACAAAAGACAAAGAAATAAATAAAACACAATGTACCTGCTTCTGGACTCCATTTGGCTCAGTAAAATCAAGGGTTTTGCCCTGAATTCTGGTACCTTGTTGTTCCAAAAAAAAAAAAAAAACAAAAAGGATCATTGGTTGAGGGAGATAGATAAACTTGAAACAGAAGAAAATAAAGAAAAGCAGAGGATTTTGAGATGACTTACAGTGAAGAGAATTCTACCATCATTTGGGTCCACGAGTTTAGCATCATCCTTGATAATATCTCCATCATCTAGAGAGGCACAAGCAGGAAAACAAAATTCTCAGTCTCTCATATGGATGGGAAATTGAAACAAATGTATTGAGTGATAGTGAGTAATGAGTCTGACTTGCCTGACTTGACGATTGAGCTTCATCTCTCTAACAAAAGATTGAAGTAGTTCACAACACCAGGATCACTTGTCATGTAAGAATTGGAACTAGCAGGAAGCTGATCACAGAAAAAGAAAAACAAACCAATAATGTAAAAAAAACTATAAGTATTAAGACATTAGTGTTCTAAACTTCATACCTGGGGGCAGAAGCAGTCTCTTGTCATTGGCATTGTTAAAGCTTCGACTAACAACATGATAGAAGCTAAGAAGACATGATAGATAAAGAGATCAATTGGGCTCAAAGTGCTAAACCTCCAGAGACGCATCATGACAGCTCAACCAAACCACACATCACCGTCCTGACAACAAACTTAGCAGTGAAAAGAATCAATACATTAGAAAGAAAGAAAGAAAGAAAGAAAGAAAGAAAGAAAAAGAAGAAAAAAAACGATAACAAGAAGAACAACGCCGATAAGACAAAGATCTTTTATTTTGTAATCGATCAGTTTGAGTCACCGAACACGCACGCACGCCGGCGACCGTGTTTTTTCTGAGTCGAATCAAATCATCGTCTCAGTCCTCGTCCACGAACACGCAAGAGTCAAGACCTGTTTCAGTTTCACCCAAACATAGAAACAAACCCTAAAAATTTCCAAAAGCAAGAAAATTTAAATTGAAGAAGAACACGAAACGATACGTCGATACCTCCTCTGACTTGTTCTTCAGGTCCGCTTGCTCTCTCTCGCCGCCGTTAGGATCGAACGGTCTCTCTCTCTCTCGCCGCCGTTAGGATCGAACGGTCTCTCTCTCTCGCCGCCGTTAGGATCGAACGGTCTCTCTCTCTCTCTCGCCGCCGTTAGGATCGAACGGTCTCTCTCTCTCTCTGCCTCGCCGCCGTTAGAATCGAACGATCTCTCTCTCGCACTCCCTCTCTCTCTCTCTCTAAACTGATTTTGATTTCTCCAGGAGCGTCAGAGAGTTTTTATAAAACGGTCAAAAAAAAAAAAACGGTCAAAAAAAAAAAAAGCGGTCAAAAGAAAAAAACGGTCACAACCCAAAAAAAAAGGAAATTTTGCCAGTTTTGCCACATTTTATTTAAAAAATTTCTCCAATGCCTATAAGAAAAGGGAAAAAAGTTTAAAAATACCTCATCTATTTTTTATTTGGAAGTTTAATACCTTGTCTTTTTTGACTGGAAGAAAAATACCTCATTTAATTAAAACGTGTGATTTAATACCCAAACTAATAAATTTTGTTAGTTTCATATTTACGATTTTTTGACAAAAATAAAATTCCATTTTTACCCTTACTATATCAATTAATAATTAATTTTAAATGATTTGGTATTAATTTATAATTTTATTTGAATTAAAATTAATAAAAGAAATATTAAATAAACTTAATTTTAATTCAAATAAACCTATAAATTAAGAAAAATTCTTGGGTTTACAAAAGAGTGATTAGGGTTTAGATTTTACAATTAAACGAAATTATATATCGGTTTGGGTTTACAAAATAGTGGTTAGGGTTTAGATTTTATAATTAAACAAAATTATATGTCGGTTTGGGTATACAAATAGTGGTAGGGTTTAGATTTTACAATCAAACAAATTTATATGTCGGTTTGGGTTTATAAAAGAGTGGTTAGGGTTTAGATTTTAAAATTAAAAAAAATATATATGTCGGTTTGGGTTTATAAAAGAGTGGTTAGGGTTTAGATTTTACAATTAAACAAAATTGTATTTTAATTTGGGTTTATAAAAAATGATTAGGGTTTAAATTACATAATTAAACAAAATTATATGTCGGTTTGGATTTATAAAAAAGTAATTTAGATTTACATATTATAATTAAAAACTATAATATAAATTTTGGAATTAATAACTTTAAAATTGAATGATATACAGATTTTTTTCTTTAATTAATAATTTGTTTCCCTAATTAAGTGGGGATGAATCCAAGAATTGTCCATAAATTAATACCAAGTCATTTAAAATTAATTATTAATTGATATAGTAAGGGTAAAAACGGAATTTTATTTTTGTCAAAAAATCGTAAGTATGAAACTAACAAAATTTATTAGTTTGAATATTAAATCACACGTTTTAATTAAATGAGGTATTTTTCTTCCAACCAAAAAAGACGAGGTATTAAACTTCCAAATAAAAAATAGATGGGGTATTTTTAAGCTTTTTTGCCAAAATCTGTCAATATGGCATGGTGTTGATTGACGATATTGTCCTCCGCGTCTGTAACGAAAGAAAAGGTGGCGGGAATTTTTTCTGTGTGGTCGTATGTTTTTGGCGGACATGTGACGTGACATGCATTAATTGTGGACAAAAGGGTGTGTGTTGGAATATGAGAGACAAATTGTTTTTATGTTTTAGATCTGAGTTTTGTTTTGGATTTACGGTTGTATTAGAGAAAGCTAATGAGTTCTGGTTGGTGGACAAATTAAAAACACGAAACGGGGAGACAGCGAAGCAGGTAATGTCCGTCCGCCAATAATGGTGGTGGTTGTGTAGTAAATTTTGATTTGAGGCCAAAGTTTGAAGCTTTTATTGCGTCTGTAAGCTAAACTTATATAAAGGGAAAAATTCAAACTTTTTTGTCGTAGGTTGTTAAACGATTTAATGGACGAAACGGTGTGTGTTTATCGTGGTGAGTGGAAGTGTTCTGAGAGTGGGGTGTGGAAATTTGTACCGCAACAGGGCGAAATGGCAAGGTGTCTCTCCATTGAGAAACTGAAAAGTATACGCGAGTTGACTTCTGCAGTAGAGGCTATATTCCGTCTAAACCCGAAGGAAAGCGCCGTCGTTTTGAGTTCATGGTACCCAGGTGATCCTTCGGTATTCACGGCAGACAAAATCCCTCCGGTTTCAATCTGTAGTGAGGTGGAATTCGCCCAGTTCAAAAAGAGACGGACTTTAGACGGTGGCAATAATTTGTACGTAAACGTCACCACTATTGTTAATGATGGAAATATTGCGGTGGCTGGTGAGATGGTTTTACCTACCCAGGAATCAGTTGGGTCGCATGCCGAATTGTTACCTGATGTTGAGGATGATGTCATGGTGGCTCATGCTGAGGAAGTAGAAACTTTTTACAGAAACAGATGGAAGAATATAGATGTGAACAAGAAATTGAATGCGGCAGGCAGTGGACATCCCAATAGGAAACTGAAGAGGACCACGGTGGACCAGTGTGTGGACAAAGATGCAATCCTGGTGGTGGGTAAGAGGACAAGATGCAGTGGAAAAAGTCTGTCAACTGAGGTGGAGGACAACTTAAGAGAATCTGGATCGATAGACAGAAACAATGTATTTTCGGTGGACACTTTGGGAGATTCTCGTTTGATAGACAAAAACAATGGATCATTATTGATGGACAACAAGTATGGTTCCTCGTTGATGGACAACATTCCTCTGAGCCTGTCAACTGATGTGGAGGACAACTTAAGAGAATCTGGATCGGTAGACAAAAACAATGTCTTTTCGGTGGACAAAGTTTATGACTCATCTTTG
Organism: Camelina sativa; assembly: GCF_000633955.1. NCBI lineage: Eukaryota > Viridiplantae > Streptophyta > Magnoliopsida > Brassicales > Brassicaceae > Camelina > Camelina sativa. The sequence goes on from NC_025689.1 coordinate 12,633,624, forward strand.
AAGGACAATATGGGAGACTCTTGTGTGATAGACAAAAACAATGGCTCATCAGTAATGGACAACATGTATGATTCATCGTCGATGGACAACATTCATCCGAGTGTGGTGTATGAAACATCCATTGAAGTCGTGGACTTAAATATGCAGAACTCTATTATCTCTATGAATTCTCAGGTTGCTGAGAATAAGGTGGCCGGGATTGTGGAAAATTCACAGGAAGACTTGTCAACCGAAAATGAGGCAAGCGAAGAGGAGGAGGAAGATTATGATATCGATGAATGGACAGAAAGGATAAATAATGATTATCCGTTAGATTGGGATCCTTACAAAGGTGTGGGTGGTTGGAATATGGTTGTTGGTAATGTTTCAAATGAACATGTTGACACCCTTGGTTGTAATGGTGTATTAGAGGAGTCTAGAGAGAGAGATTTAGATTGTAGCCCCGTTGATCCAACTGCTGATGATCTGCCTGTTATTCGATTATGTGAAGATATACCAGTTGGTGATGATGCACTTGCACTTACATTAGGTGACGATGAAGATCGCCCTTTCTTGGAAAGGACTGGTGTTATAGATGGGGTGGACCCATTATTGTTGGAAGATGCACCACCATTTCATGATAATATGCGAGGTGCACCAAGTGAAGAGAGGAACATGGACCTGAAGCGCGAAGGAGATGCAATTTATGTTGGGCGAGTATTTGCTAATAAGAAGGAACTAAGAAAGACTTTGGCTGTTTATGCTTTGAAAAGGCTTTTCACATTCAGATTGGGAAGTCTGACCCAGGGAGGGTTATTGTTACTTGTGTAGATAAGAATTGTGGTTGGCGGATCTATGCAACTACACATCCCAATTCCAAAAATTTGGAAATAAGAACAGTAACGCTGAAACACAACTGTGATGTTTCATGCAGGGGTTGATATGGTGAGAAGGCATCAGCTCAGATATTAGATAAATTATTGCAGTCGAAATTTGCGAATGGGAAAAAAGGTCCAAGGGCTTGTGAATTGCCTAGTATGGTTTTGGAAGAGCTTAATGTTACCATTAGTTATATGAAAGCTTGGAATGCGAAGGAACTTGCTATTGAGGCTGCTCGTGGTAATGAGGAAGACAACTATCGGTTTTTGGCCACTTATTTCCACTTGGTGAAGCAAACCAATCCAGGTACAATTAGTGATATGCACACAACCGTCGACAAGAAGTCGGGTAAAACCTTGTTTAAATATCTGTTCTTCGCTTTTGGGGCTTCCATAGCTGGTTATAAGTATTTGCGAAAGGTTATAGTGATAGATGGGACGTCAATGAAAGGCAAGTATAAAGGATGTTTGGTGGCAGCTAGTGGACAAGATGGGAATATGCAGATATATCCTCTTGGTTTTGGCGTTGTTGAGAAAGAGAATGATGCCGGTTGGACATGGTTTTTTAGAAACTTGCAAAAGTTTGTTCCTGATGAGAAAGACCTCGTTTTTGTTTCTGACCGACATGCAGCTATTTACTCTGCCCTATCAAAAGTTTACCCACTTGCTCACCATGCTACTTGTACAGTACACCTGTTCCAAAATGTGAAGCATAATTTCGGTTGCGAAGGACTAGCTGGAATAGTTTCAAAAGCTGCATGAGCGTATATGGTAGGTGATTTTCGGTATTGGTGGAGAGAAATCGAGCATCGTAATCAGGAGTGCGCGGATTATCTTATGGAAATTGGTTTGCCACATTGGACACTTTCCCACTTCCCTGGATCGCGGTACAATATAATGAGTAGCAACATCTCAGAGTCACTAAACGCAGCTATGAAAAAGGCAGTCGACTATCCGATAGTGTCAATGGTTGAATTCTTAAGGGCCATGTTAATGAGGTGGTTCTGGTGTAGGAGGACATTAGCAGGTAAAACAAAGAGTAAGTGTACTCCAGAAATTGAAGATTTGTTAATAGACCATCTAAAAGAGTCAAAAGACTGTGGTGTATATTCTGTTAGTAACTGGATATACCAAGTCAATGATGGCAATGGCTGTGTTTTCACTGTTAATTTGGAGAAGAAAACATGTATGTGTAGGGTTTTTGATGTCCTAAAAATTCCCTGTTGTCATGCTTTGTCTGCTAGTCGGGTTAGACATGTGGACGAGTAGTCACTTATCGATGAGTGCTACTTTGTTAGAGCATGGATGAAAAAGTATGAAGGCCTCGTTATGCCAGTCCCAAATGAGAAAGATTCAGACATTCCGGAAGAGTTTGGTGGTGTTGATGTAAATCCACCAAGGACCGTTCGTGGTGGTGGGAGGCCAAAGAAAAAACGAATTCCATCGAAAGGAGAAGTCCACCACGTGAGTATGCTTATAACTTTCCATTGTCCCTTTCTAATGTCCAGTGTCCAAGAAATAATCATTTTGCATTGTATGTTTTGTATGTTTCAGAAAAAGAAAAGAGTCACGAAGTGTGGAAGATGTTTCGGCAGTGGTCACAACAGGAAGACATGCTCCATGCTGATCTGAAAGAGTTGTTTAAGTTTATGTGTTTCTTCAAACTTATAAGAGGTGTTGGTAGATATCCTAATTTTTTGTGGACCCCTTGGATATCCTCATTAGCGGAACAACATTACCTCTTACGATTGTAATTGTCGTCTCTATCTTATATTTTGTTTTTGGTCGATTTATCTTCTTTAATGGACGACATTATCTTTTACGATTTTAGTTATCTGTTGCATATATTTTGGTCCACTAATCCTCTGAGTCAGTAATTTGTTTTGTCCACTATTCATAATTTGTTTTGTCTACTATTCATATTGTCCACTAAATGTATAATTGTAAAGAATACCTAAGTTGTCTACTACAGATGGGAAAATTAAAGTTGTCTACTGTAAAGTTGTAAAGAATACCAAAGTTGTCCAGATGGGAAAATTAAAGTTGTCTATTGTAAAGTTGTTTACTAAATTGTCTACTAGCATAAACTTGTCTACTAACATAAAGTTGAGTACTATCCGATAGAAAGTTGTCTACTGCGAAGTAGAAAGTAGAAAAATGACCATTAATATAGTAGACGATTACATGTGAACAAAAGAACAAGTGGACTACTTGTTCTTTCCTCAAAGATCAAAGAAAGTAGAAGAACCATGGTTAAAAGTGAACAATAGAAGACGCTTAAACATGAAAAGAGAAAGTTTCCTTATTTAAATGCAGAATAAACCATGGTTAAAAGAAGTACGAATAGGAGGAACGCAATGGCTACGTTTATGATATTGTTGGTCCATATGGGAGAGGATTGTGCACCGCTCGAATTGCCTACGAGATCTTCCATTCGCTCTGTGTACAATCTTGAGCGTACCAGTTGTTTTAGTTCTTTCATATCTTCGCCAAGGAATTTTAGCTCAGCCCACTTCATACTTGGTTCAACGAACTCACCATCAGGTCCTCTAGTGAGGTATGCAATTCTGTCTTCTTGTTCATTGTTCTTCACCTGGAGATCGTGAATTTCCTCGACCACAGCTTTTTCCCACGACTTGATGAGATGAAGACCCCCGTCCTAGATAATATCATCGATAGAAGTAAATAGTTAATTATTTTTTCAAAAAACAAGTTTCAATTGAGTAAGAGGTGTGATTTTGGTTGCTTACAAAATAATTTTCACACTTATAGAACAACCGGCCTCCCTCAGCACTCTGGACTGTTTCCAAAACCATTCCACCACCACAATTGCAACTCGTAGGAATGCCAAACTTCCCGCTTCGACGGTCACGAGAATTTATAGATGAGGCGGGCGAAGCAGATGATGAAGAGGGTTGACTGTAGCTATATTGCCCCATAGAGCTCTTAGAAGGGAAATTAGGTTTAGAAAAAAAGTTTGGTGAAGGGATCCAAAGACAGATGCTTCCTTTTTAATAGATAAACTGGCAAACTTTAAAAAACATAAAAAAGTAATAGTAACCCATTTTTAATTAATTATACATATTGCTTTATCTGACAATACGCAAGTTGCTTGTGGTGATGTAACTTATCAGTACAACTCTGTTGAGTCTACAGACCTACAGGTAATTTTAAAAATAAAAATAGGACAATACATACTACTACGATGGAGGACAACAATGATGGAAAAAGGACACAACATATTGGTCAAAGTTGAGAAACCCAACAGTAGACAAGATGGGATTAAACAATCTGATGGACAACATTAGAAACAATAAGCTTCTAGGGTATAGCAAACAAGTTTTTTAATCTTTGGCAGCGCCACCAAGTGTAGCATGCGGGGCACCTTTTGCTCTCACAGCAGTCGTCGCACACGTCAGGGAGGTTTGGTATTTTTCTTTCGAATTTTACCAAAGCTGGACGTCACAATATCGACCTCGTTCTCGTCTGTTTAAATGCACCCCTGAATTTTGTCATTAGGCCAATACCCTCATCCGTTTCCCCAACACACAACATCAAAATAGTTAGAGCAAAGGTTGCTGAGGAAGACGGATGGAATTTACCGAAGAGAGAGCTCCAATTGTAACCTAGCATGGCAATGGCTTCTCGGTACTCTCCATATCTCGCTAATAATCTAATGGCTTCTAGATACATTGCAGCGGGGTTTCTTGCTCTAATGGTACGCTCGAAGAAAGGTCGAAATAAAGAGCGTCTATTTACAACCGTAGGGTTTTGTTCAATAAGGAGGATTGAGGCTTCTCGTAAAACGACCTCGTTGAAAGCGAGTCGCATACCATCGGGTCCAGCAGCAATAAGGGGTGCTAAGAACTGAAATCCAGACCTAGCGACGAGGCTAACAATGTATAGTGTGAGATGTTCTGGTAGGGAAAGGAGATCGGCCATGTTTGAAGTTGTATTTACTGAAACAAGGAGGACACCCTTTTTATTTAGAGAACATTTACTAATTAAGTGTAAATTTGTTTGGTGGTGGTTGATTTTGCAGGTCAAATATTTATTTAGATGACATCAAATATTTTTACGTAACATTCAATGCTGGAACGTAAACTTGTAGACAAATCAAGTTCAAATTTGACCGGGTAGACAAATTGAACTGGACATGGTAGACAAATTTGACGTAAACAAATTTGTCCTAGTAGACAAATTTGACCTGGTAAACTTGTCTACCTAGATAAAGTTATCAATTAGGATAATTGAGGCTTCTCATAAAGCTATTAAGAAAATGTAAGGGTTGGTTAAACAGCTGATGGTGGTGATTGTGGTTGTAATAAGGTAAAGTTAATAATCAGTCCTGAAACAATTTATTACCAATAGACATATAAATTCTAATGGCTCTTCTAATAATGTCTACCTTGCTTTTTAATTTGTCCACTACTTAGCAAACATTACTAAAGTTAATAGTCAGTCCTGAAACAATTTATTACCAATAGACATATAAATTCTAAGTAGACATCATAAGACAATATTAACATAAGGTAAAGTTAATAATCAGTCCTGAAACAATTTATTATCAATAGACATATAAATTCTAATGGCTCTTCTAATAATGTCTACCTTGCTTTTTAATTTGTCCACTACTTAGCAAACATTACTAAAGTTAATAATCAGTCCTGAAACAATTTATTACCAATAGACATTACTAAATTAACATATAAATTCTAATGGCTCTTCTAATAATGGCTCTAGACAATATTAACTTACTTTTTTACTAACTTACTTTAGACATATAAATTCTAATGGCTCTTCTACTAACTTACTTTTTTAGTTGTCCACTAATTATTAAACAAGATGACCATCCATTAGAAAACATTACCAAAGTTAGATTATACAAAAAGAACAATAATCTTACGTTACGTTAACCACTGTTAAACAAAAAGACAACATAACTAACTTAGTGGAACAACAAATTCCTCGTACACATCAATGGCGAATCGCATCCTCATCTCGTCCACCTTATCCTCGGTTAGTCCATCAAGCCCCAACCCTTGCGCATGTAACTCAATGAACTTGACGGTCAGAGGCCCGTAGTCTCCCGTGCGGTCGTTCTGGTAGACATCGACTAGCCTCTCAAAAGTGAATGCGTGAGGAAGAGTGCAGTCAATACCATCCGTGTCTGCAAATTTCCTAATAATCAAAGGAAGCATCGCAAGCAAGGGTTCAGCAATCGTGGCAATCTACGGGAGTCATTGTTTACGATGAGCGGATCTAAGATCAATACTTTTCCCAACTTCAACTTTATAACAGCAGCAACCCAATGCCTCTTTTCCCAATTCAGTGGTAGGTAGACGGTATCAACATCAGTGTACCATCCCAATTTGGCAGAACGACTGGGGACTAGACCTTTAACATAGTTCTTGATCATATTGTTCCATTTGAAGGAAGCTTTCTTCTTTGTCTTTTGAAACCGAGCATAATCATCAGCCAGCTTATTTGAAAACCATGTATCCAACACACCGATCCGATCCTTTAGAAAAGACTCACCTACTCTCCTCCACATTATGCTCAGCATTGCTTCCATATGCTGTGTGGTAATAGGATAATTTGTAATTAGTGATAATGTTTGTGATAGCTCTCGGAAAAGTAAGATATAGTTTAGAATGTACTCACAGGCGAGTCCACCCATTTAGTGGGTGTGTATATGATTTGAAAAAATTCCCTCTTCTCTCGATGGCCATTAATTATATACTCTCTGATAAATATGTAAAAAAACAGATTTCGTTATGGAGAAGACAACATTTAAAGATCAAATTATAAAACAAAATGTATAAAAGACAATTATATGTAAAACTTAACTTACTTTTTCACTCCAGCTTTGTTAAGAATTTTGTTCTGAGAGAGGTGGACACAGGTCGGAAAGGCATGTATAGTTGCACTTCAGATTCTGTTTCGAGTGCCTTTCTTTTTTTCGCAGAAGATGAACACTGGCCAAACCTTCTAGGCTTAGTCCTCAGCCTCTTTGTAGGGATTGGGGAAAAAGGAGTTTGATCATCATCTGCGGCCTCACGACAGCGTTTATTCGTATGGAATGTACTACTTACCTGAAGAAAATATTTGAAATTAATAACATTGCATTGACAAATTAACTTAACACGGACATTAGCAAAATTTACCTCAGCCTGAAGCAATTTTTTCCCATCCACTATACCACGGTCCACATATTCAACAATTTGTAATCCTCCATCATAATGGACAGATTGATTATCAAAACCATCTTCTTCTTCCTCCCGATGATCATCTAATCTTTCCTCCTCCTGGTCATCTACTTCTTCCTCCTCTTGCTCATCTACTTCTTCCTCCTCTTGATCATCTACTTCCTCCTCCTCTTGATCATCTACTTATTCCTCGTCCTTTCCATCATCTTCCTCTCTCTCGTCATTATCGTCATCTAATTCTTCCTTCCCCTCATCCTCCCCATCGTCATCCCTAACATTGTCGCCATCATCGCCATCCTGATCAGAACAATCTTCGGATTCACTACCAACAACAACCACATCATTCCGAAGACAAACTTCTCCATCAGATTCACTCCCACTATCCTCCTCATCCCCTTTTGATTCACTACCACTTTCATCTTCCTCTTCCCCGGATGTCTTCATAGTTGTCAAGATATCATCACTCCTAGGCTGATAAATTGAATAGCAATATTAGGTAAATCTGACTGTAGGGGGTTCATTAGTCATAGGGAAATAAGTAGTAGGCGATAACCTGATCGTCTTCATTGATGTTAATTTTCTTGAGAATCTCTGGAATACCAGGCATAAAGCCAGACCAATCTTTATTAGGCCCTCCTCCAGTTGGCTGATGAAATAAAGTGTTGTTTTAGTAAAGTATGAAACATTAATGTAAATGTTGTAAAGAAATGGATGCATTTACCTGTGTAGAACCGCTCGCACCGACAGACCAAGACGACTTGTTGATCTGCTCCATCAAATCTGAATGCTTGATACTTCTATCATACACTCCTTTTTCCCGAAGAGTTTTGAGGACATCATCAACAATTTCGTCTCTCATACCAGCCCTCTCAACGGACAACATTAACTGTATCTTCGACGTATGTTCGTTAATTCTGCGATCTACTTCCTCAAGTAGAGATGCGGCAGTGACACGATCCACATGAGACTCGTTCCCCTCTCCACCTAGTACGGTTGGTTTTGGCTTTGGAAGAGATTGAGCTTTTACTTTTACCATCGGTTTGGGTTTTGGTACACGTTTTTTTTCTTTAACGACTGTTTTCTTTCTATTCTCAAGAGGGTCCATCGCCGTTAAGAGTGGCAGATGTGCGACACCACCATGCCAGTCTTCCTTTCTAAATATATGACCATCTTTAAGCTTCTTACACATGTACTCGACTCCGACGTCATGCATCTCATCCTCACCCTAGGAGTAGTCTTGGATGTCCGCTTCATCATCACCATTTAAAATGTTCTCAACATCAAGCTAGGAGAAAGATTGAGTAAAGGGTTAGACAACCAATAGTATTTTTTTACAACCATTAAAGAAAGACAATGGTAATAAGCACGAAGAACTTACATCCTCGTGTTGCTCCGTTCGGAGGATGTTGGCATTATGAAAGGTTTTAAGCTTAGTCAAATGTAGTACAGACCGATCAGTAAATGTTTGCTCATCACTTAAGTCAGGTAGGTATTGCTCCAATAGGGGAATGGCATGCAGAATCAGAAGCTGGAAAGCAAGTGTGAATCCGTGAGTTGCTGTATGGGACTGGTTTAATTTATCAACGAGCTTCGATACACTTTCAACTTTGTCACCGACTTTGACCATCTCCAATGTCTTCAGAAATGACAGCCGCCCCCATGGATATTTAACAAAGCTTTCGAGATCTTTTACCATCTCTGCAACTCTGAACGAGGCTCTGACATTAGAAGACTCGCATACTAATATACCTTCCACTATGACAATAAGAGCCAATCGTAGCCTTCTACCTCCATCCATTCTTTTAGCTTTAGGTAACCTCTTGTCAAGCTTCAACATGTTAACAATAGATTGTATACTATATGACTTTTTCGGTCCTATGAGACTGTGATAATAATGTTCTTCCCCTTCGGCAGGATTCTGCAACTTGTCAAGAGTTTCTTGAGAAGGAAATTGACCGCAATTGAGTCCGGTGACGATACCAAACTCTCTCAACGAAAACTGGATGGGATGACCACCGAATACAAACCACAACTCTTGTTTTCTCTTAGTTACCAGAGACCGACATAGGAATTGGTGGACAAGTTTCCCAGACAAGGAGCTCTTCCTAACTGGGAGTTCGAACAATCGGCCAAAGCAAGATTCTTTTAACCACTTGAACTCATCATAACCATCTAATATTTCAACAATATCTAGCAGATACTCTGGCTTGGAGTATGAGTTGATACGACCTTTGACAGGATAACGATCTGTGGAGAATAGCCGAGGAGGTAGAATATCAGTGTCAACACCGGCTTCTTTCTGTGGTGAGTGGTTGCCCGTGTTAACTGATGACCTGATCAGAGAATAAAAGTGATTAAATGAAAAGATAACAATTAGTGAATTAGTGAATGCACCCGATTCATCAACAAAATAGACAACTTTTAAATAAATAATGGAGAAGTTTGTGAGATCTTTCATTAATGCATCAAAGGACAAGTTAAATCAATAATGGACAACGAACTGATATATGCAATGGACATGTTGTACAACACAACAATGGACAACAAACCGGTAGACAACTTAAAGATCGAGTGGACAAGTTAGAACAGAATATTAAAGGACAAGTTAAATCAGGTATGAACAGAATGGACAAGTTTGAACACAAACTCAAAGGACAAGTTAAATCGATGGACAATAAACCGGTAGACAACTTATACATAGAATGAATAATTGTCTACTAGAAAAGTAAGGAAGATATGTCTACGGAAAACCAAAAGACAAGTCTGCGAGGGAAGTTAACAATGGACAACTAATAACAATGAAGCGGGAATACTTACAAGCGGGAATTTCCGACAGGGTTGACGCCGCCGACGATATGGTTGTCATCGGACTTTGAACTTTCACTAAGGGATCTACATTTCAGAAATTTTGGAGAAGAGGATTAGATCTATGAACACGAGGAGTTACCCAGTTAATTGTTACACAGGAATCGGGAGAGAAACTAACCGGAATGGTTCGACGTGGTCATTCAGTGAAACGCCGCCGTCTGGGTTAGAAGGCCCGGAATCATCAGTTGCTGTTGTTCTCGGCGAGTTCGATAGTATAGCGGGTGGGAAATCGGAGACCATAATCGGAGACCAGCGGCTACTTCGGCGATAGAATCAATATTTTTACAGAAAACCCTTAACGAAGAAGGAGAGGAACCCGAGGAGTTTTTTAATTTTTTTTCAATTTTAGGAGAACATAGTATTGTCCATCGGTTGCATCGGTTATATTTTTAAAAATAAAATACAGTAAAGAACAATTTTTGAATAATAAGTCCGATGACTGGGTTTCCTATCACACCCGCGTGTGGGCGTGTGAAAGTAAACTTACGGGACAAATTGGTCTTTTCGGATATGGGATGTGGCATCCCAGGAAAGAAACGGCGATTGTGGCATTTCGGGGAAATTTTTTTACTGTTCATGGCAATCTCTTTAATTTACTCTTCTTAAAACAATGCGTTATTGTTTTTTCATGTAAAAAAAAAAAGCAATTCGTTTGGGGATTAGTGGGCATTTTGTTGTTTCTTTTTAAAGCCCAATAATAAAATAAGTTTTTTTTTTCATCTCTTTCTTTTATGTTACTAGCGGAGAAACGAGCTATTTCCCCCCCGAGAACTATCATATCATTCTAGATAGAGTCTGAACTTTGACTTCGATCTAGATATCTCCGAAAAGAAAGTTTGATTCCTATTTCCCCGCGAGAAAAAAGTTAAATTCCTATTTCTCCATAAATCTCGGTTTCATTGGTTAACAAACTAAACCTTATAGAGAACCAATCAAACCGATACCAAACCATTTATGTCAAATTTTTCATCTGATTTAGAGAATTTTAATAATTAAAACCACAAAAAAAAAAATTGGATCCTATTTCTTCGTTTCTTCTTCATTGTTTCACTTCTGATTCCCGATTTTTGTGACAAAAAACTGAACTACCAGAAGTAATTTCCACTACGTTATTCACATCTCTGTTTTTGCAAACACCATTAAACACATTATGAAGCAGGTTAAAGAAGAATTGAAAGACTCTTTTCCGGTCAGAGACTTCGAAAATCAGGATAGGATGAAGAGAAGAGACTCGGATCCGGCCAGAGTCTCTCCCCAAAGCCGTTATATTTCGGGTGATCAATACAATAAAACTAGAATATGTTGCTCTCCTCTTCTGACACATCAGCCTCAATATTGAAGCTGGTGTTGACACCTCAGAAAAAATCAACAGCCTATCAAATTAAAACAAATAATACATGTCAGCAGTCTAGGGAAGTTGGGCTTAATGTGTTTTAGTTATGAGAAGTGTTAATGGGCCACATGATTGGTCAAAGCCCAAATAATAGCTTCTATTTTGCTGTTTAGCACATATGCAAATTTTGGAATGAGATTTACGGCTCATCAAGTAAAATTATAGTTATGAAAAAAGTTTTCTAAAGATATGGTAATTAAAAGAGTTGTTGGGCATAATCTGGATCATGTCAAGGTAATTTGCTGAATCACCATAAATTTTTTCAACAAAGAATACAAATTTGAAGTAAAAGTAAAATTTTCCGGAGAGGTAGGGTGTTTTCTTTGGACAACATAATCATTTTTGTTATAACATATTTTGTCTTTAAATTTATTTGGTTATTTATATAACCATTTTTCCAGTTATTACGTTATCAATATGATTTTTACGGAAAGAAAATCATTTTTTTCAAAAATCTCTATACAAAACAAATAACTCAAACCAACATAAATATATATATATATATATATTATAAGGGAAAATTAAGCTAAAAATTTATTTAAATCTTTATAATGATAAATATATATATTAATTCAGTTATTTACAATATTAACTATTAAAATAAAAGTAAAAATAAGTAATTTGTGACGGAACTTAGTTGACTGAGATTTTGGTTTTCTTTATGGATCAGACTTAAAGCATTGTTTAGAATAATAAAATATGACTTTTGTTGTTTTCTTAAAGTGAAATTAATTTTCAAAAAGAAGATACAAGAAAGAAAATTCATAACCTTGTGTTTTTGCTAAGAGGATGTCATTCAAGTGGTTACCTTATAAATATTAAAATTTATAAAGTATATAATAAAATTTGAGGAAAATCAGAATACTAAATTCCAATTTTTACAAGACTTTTAAATGCTCAATCTTATTTATCTTAAACTACAATTAATTATTAAAAATAGTCCGCATACCAACAAATTCCAAACAAATTAAGAAAAACTTACAAACAATATACAAAAAGCCACAACAAAAAAGGAAAAAACAATCTCGCGGCGTAGTGCGGGTACTATTCTAGTTAACATAATAAAAGGAGAACAAGTGAAGAGGTTACATATTTAAATGTTTCAAAGAACAATGAGGGAGGTCTACTACATAGCAACCGCATCTGTTTGGACTACATAGTAAAGAGTTACTGTCAATCTTAGTAATAATACTTGTACTCACACTTTCTAGCGCTACACTAAGCCATATTTCTGGATACATTTGAATAATTTAAAGGTTAAGACTTTACCAAGACAAAATGGGCAAGTAGCTTGCTCTATCGGACCAGCAGCACAAGGCTGTACTAGATCCACTGAACATCTAAAGTAAAAAGCATTCGACATACAATCATCCTGCGCAGAGTTAGATGTATCTTTAAAAGATTGTACTTTGTACACTACACTAACTCGGGACATTTTTAAGGAAAAGGAAACACGTGTTACAAGACTGGATTAAGAAACATACTGTTCCCACATAGTAAACGTCTCCAGTTCTGAAACCGTTTTTCAGAGCAACCAACACTGCAACTTCAATCCTCTTTATTGCCTTTTCTTCTCCAAGTCCGTATTTCAGAAGCATTGTAGCGCTGAGCATGGTTGCCAATTGGTTCGTCTTATCCTGGAAATTCAAATAATAGAGAAGTTGTGCACTTTATTTTTGGGGGCATGGAAGTAGTTTTTATATAAGGGAACAAAAACTCCTGACAAACTATTACAAACATTATGTTCAATATTGTCTTAACATTTTTGAGGAAAAAACTCAAAACCGTTTCCATGAACTCAAAAGTTTGAAAAAAAAAAAAAAAAACATTAGCTTACCTCTGCTCTTTTGGAGGAAGCTTCATTATGAAAGACAAATTAGGGTTTCTAAGTAGAGAACACTAAGATACTTGTGAGTCAAGTAATGACTTACAGAGACATTTGACTCAATTTTTTTTTAGCTTGGTTAATTGTTTGTTGACACAAAGGAAAAAACTTACAGGAAAGAAAAAAAATCATATACTTGAAATTTTTTAATTATTATTTTTGGAAAGAAACTTTATTTATAATATTGTTTTTTATTTATGAGTATTTATTTACTCATATGGTTTCATTATAAATACAAAAACAAAATTCTTAGCAAGAAAAGAAAAACAAAAATACACAACGTAACAGCGTCTTTGAAAAATCGAATCTAGTCTCCCTTTCAGTTAATTCGTTGCTGCTGAAGACTTCACACGGCGGCGATGGCTTTGATCTCTGAAACTTCCGATGACGGTTCTAATGGCGGCGAGCCAAACAAGAAACCCGAAGAACTCCACAAGAACCCGCAAGAAGAAGAAGAGAATCAAAACGAGAAACCTCAAGAAGAAGAACAAGTAGAGAATCTTGCTCATGTTACTCGACACATCCCAGAAGATATCGCCGAACGCATCCTCTTACTCGACTGGAGATGTCATTACCCGAAGCTATCTCTCTTCTCCAGAGCCTTTCGTCGCGTCATCTCTTCGCGGAGACTCTACCAGAGACGCTTGGAACTTGGCCTCACTGAACCTGTTCTTTACGCTTCGATCCAATTCCCTCCTGTTAGGCGCAAGCCGAGCTGGTACATTCTCAATCGTAACGCTCCAAGAATGATCGAAGTCAGTTCACTTCCTCCTCTGATGCCTAGATCTGCTGTGGTCACAATAGGATACGAGATGTATGTGATCGGTGGATGGGGTGAATCAGTTCAAACAACATCGAACGTGTTAGTAGTCATCGATTGAAGAAATCACAAGTGTCGCTCGCTCCCGGGAATGCAGAGGGCTCGCAGATCCGCAGCCGCTGGAGTTATCGACAGAAAGATTTACGTGATCGGAGATTGCGAGCAGATAGATGATAATTGGATCGAGGTGTTCGATGTAGATACTCGGATTTGGAGTAGTGTTGTTGGTCCATACGATCACAATTCTAGTATGGAAGGAGGAGCGTTTCAGTCATATGTGGTGATGCAAGAGAAGATTTACATTTTGGATCATCTGTGTTGTTTGGCTTACGAACCAAGACAAGGTACATGGCAGTCATGGGGACTCGAAAGTCCATTATTGAGATACTGGCACCGGTCGTCGTCTTGTGTGGTTGAGGATTTGTTGTGTAGTATTGATCCTTCTCGTTTCTCCAGTGATCTAAAAGTAATGGTATATGATCCGAACGAGTTGTTTTTGTTGGTGTAAGCTTGAAGTAAAGCTTGGAGATCAAGCTTATCAAAGAGAAATGGAAATTGGGATTATATTTAGGAGATATCTAAATGTAATAGGAATAAGAAAGTTTTCCTTTTAAGATTAGGAAAATATACTTAAGAGCTTATATATATATAGGGGATGCTGAGATGTAGCAGAACCTAAGAGAGATTAAGTTTGAGAGTTTGAGAGCTTAAAGTTTTGAGGTATTTTCTTTGAGCTAATAAAGAGAGTTATTCTTTAAACTTCTTGTTCTTAATCTTTTCGTATAAAAACTATATTTGGTATCAGAGCATAAAGAAGATCAGGGATCTGTGAGAAAGAGATGACAGGAGACGGAAGCATGGATACTAAAGATAAGCAACTTGCGGTCGCAGGAGATAAACCAAAAGAAGGAGGAGCCTCGTCCTCAATCTCATGTCCTATGCTCAACACAATCTCATGGCGATACAGCCAATCCTTACAAGCCGCATGGATTTAAAGATGTTTGGTGCATAGAGATCGTCTTAAAAAGACTTGAAGGAGGTGAGATAGGGGGGACGGTCGTATCAAAATCGAATGTGCTTAGATCCATGAACTTGCCTTCCATTGATCTTTCTCGCTCTCTTATGTTTTGATGATCTGTGGGATGGTTTCTTGCAGTTGAAGGTATGTTAATCTTTGATGTGCATGGACTATTGATGATGATGATGATGATGATGATGATATGATTATATGACAATTTCTGTAGCCTCAAGTCTTATTATAGGCTTTTCATGAACGTGCAGGTGAAGGATCTTTTATTACATCTACTGTTTTTAGCTACCAGCTTGTTGATATGAGAGCAAATATGAAGCAAAAATTGGTTCAGCAGCTGTTATCTTTGTGTAGAGTGTGAATACCCTTTACAGAATTATCCTTGAGTAGATTTCTTAAGCTGTGTTGTAGATGCGTAGGCCATTATTCTTGTTTTAGCCTTTGTACAAAAGTTCTTACGAAACTTGTTGTGATGCATCTTTACTTACTTGGCTATCTTCTGTTTTTTTTTTTGTGTGTGTAGTTTCACTAACATTCTTCTGTAAGTAATCACAATCAGATTTCACGCAATTTATTCTGCTATACATACCATATGAGCAAATATGAATTTATGGTTTAGAGATCATGAAGCAAATCAAAGTGATTTAGTTGACACAAAATCACCAACTTAACAACATATATATTTTATACCCTCTTTTTTTTTACTCATATATAGTAAACACAAAATCACCTTTTTATACAAGGCACAATGAAAATCTATAGCCGAAGAAAACAAAATGTTTAACAGGATCTACTCAGTTTCCGTGAACTCTAAGGAAGCAAAGCACACAAAAAAAAAACTATACACTCGCTCTCGCTAGCTATACTTTTGTATGAAACATACATTTCATGATACTACACAAACATAAAGTTCTTATCTACACAAAAATCTCATCATTCATTTCCGCTTTTTTGTACGCTTATTTGGTGTTTCATTATACACCAAAATCATGACTTGATTCTTTTGTTGACTCTCCGTAAATGCGATGAATTCTCTGCATCGGAAATGGGGAACAAAGTAAAGAGAATCAGATTGTGTTCCTCACTTCCTTGTAAAAGTTAAAACCAAAAAGCTTATAAAAGTCTCACTTGAATATCAAAAGAATACAATTTGATTTCATCTTAGTCTTAGCTTTACCATTTCATCATTTGATTCCATCAGTTTAATTGTTCTTAAGTTCTACAGCCAATGGATCAATGGACTGTCTGTGTTCTTCTGCATATATAGGCTCATCGTTGTATGTTACTTCAGATCCCTGATATTTTCATTTCATGTTCAAAATGTTTAAGCACAAGACGAATTATACACTTTTGATTAAGTATAAACAGAGCATTGTAACTTTGGAAAAGGATAATGGCTTACCTCTTGCTTCTCTTGAATTGTTCCCATGGCATCCGAACAAATGGTTTCTACTTTTTCCTCAGTTGGTTCAGAATGTTCCTGCGAGAGAGAAAACAAATCCAAGTCTCAAACGACGTACATGTATTAATGTATACAGAAATTGTATTTTTGCTTTACTAAACACAAAATTTACATCAATTTGATTATGAGAAGATTCAGCAGGTGGATCCATATTTTGCAGCTGACCAACTGATGTATGATCCAGATCCTCAGAATGAGTCTGGTCTAGATGTAACATGTCTGGTAACACTGATCTTGGAGCAGATTCTTCAGAGTTCCCATGATGATTTACATCAGAAGAAGCTTCAGCTTCCGCCATGACTTGTTGCATTTCTTCTCCATCATTTCTCTCACGAGTTTCTTCAGATTCTTGATCAATTCTCTCAGATGGTTGAGGTTCATCAGAGTCATAACTTATCTTTATCTCATCAGCTGAGTTTTCAGGAAGTTCCTTTAACTCCTGACAAAAAGTTTCAAAGATTAATCATGTTCAATATTGTCTTAACATTTTTGAGAAAAAAAAAGAAAAACATTAGCTTACCTCTGGTCTTTTGGAGGAAGCTTCATTATGTTGAGGAACCATGGACTCCATTTTTCCTGCTTCTTCATTCTTTGGAGAAGCTAAAGAAGTTGTTTCATTTAGATCTTGATCATCTTTCCCAACAGGTAAGACTTCATATTCCCCACCATTGAAACTCATTTGCTTTCCAATGTCCGATTCATAAACGAACATAGATCTCTCATAATCAGAGTCATTCCCATCAACTGAAGTTGGAGGTGAACCGAGTTCAGAAACCTCAACTTGAAGATCAGAGTCAACTGAATGTGTCACCATATGACATTTTCTTGTGTTGTAACCAAAATGCTCCATGTATCTTTGCCTCGCGGTTGCTAGTGAACTCGAACCACTGCTTCTAGGCACTAAACCTGCAAGAGAGTTTCCAACACGTTCATTTTGTTTGCAGAAAGTTCCAGAAGCATCAGATTGATCCGAGACATTGAAATCTTTCTCTCTTTCTCGAGGAGAAAGCGATGCGTTCGAGTCACTATCATCGTTTCTGATGGAATCTGTCTCTATCCGAACCTCTCCTGCCTCCATTTCATTTCCTTTTTCTCTTTCTTTCAGTAGAGGTGGTTGATCATTGCTACCTATATCAACAACAAATTTAGAATCCTAATCACAATCGTGATCAATGTAAAAGGTCAAAGCAAGTTCTACAGAAGCAGAGCTAATCCTAATGTTTCAGTTCAAATTTAACCATTTACTACAACTTATATGTAGAAAGAAAGAAAGAGCTTATATATATTACCTTGTTGTTGCCTAAGCCTACTACCACCATCAACTTCATTTCTCCATGATGACGCCAATTTAGATTCCTTTTGCAATGTTGATGGATGAACTCTGTGATGAAAGCTCTCATGACGGCAAAAGAAGACATCTTTCGGGTTAGTAGCCACAGCAAACTCTTGCTGAAAGCTATCTCCTGTGAGGTTCGGCTTCTCTTCGAGTGGATCATAAGGAAGGTCAAATGGGTTTCGTCTTGGTAACAAAACGGAAGGTGCAGAGCCAGGCATGAGAAGTCCATCGATTTCATAGTTTTCTTTACCGAAACCATAAAAGTTCCGACCGATACAAATCCGAGGAACTTCCATATCATCCATCAAGCTTCCTTCAGCTGCAAGTAAGAAAAATCTCCTTGATCTTCTCCTGGTGATCAAATTCTCAAGCCTCTTGTTTCGTTCCATCTCAGATGTCCCAAGATCCATCAGATTCTTCTGATCATCCTCTGTCCACGCTACTACATCGACCTTGTTTCTATCTTCACTCCTTTCTTCTTCTTCCTCTTCCTCTTCCTCTTCCTCTTCCTCTTCTGATGAACATTCTACTTCAGTTTCATCAACACTTGCTACCTTCTCCAATGGATCAACAACAACATCTTCGCTCTTGTCAAAAACAGAGTCAAAAGAGCTTTCTTCTCCAGCAAGCAACGTCCTCTCTCTCTTAAGTTTCTCCAAATCAGGAGTAGTACTGATCGTCTCCGGTAAAACTTCCCCATATAGAGTTGTTAAAATAACCTTTCCTCTCTCGTCCTCACTAGCTTGAGACGAATCCCAATCTTTCCCAACCTCTTCAACTTTTCTACGAGCATTACGTCGGACACTTCGTTGGTGCTTTAACTCAGCCTTCTCTGTTCTTCCCTCTTGAGAAACAAAAGATAACCCACGATCCGTTCTCTCTCCTTCCTCCGATAAATCATCGATCTTTGAACTCAGATCATGGTTCCGTGGATAATACGAAACATAAGCTATCAAAGAACAGAGCAAGAAATAGAAACCCCAAGGAAGAAAAATATACAAAATGATCATAAACGTAGAAACACCAGACACAACTGGGTATCTCATCACGTATCTGAAAGTTGTATTCGTTGTGATTTTCAAAATCTTCCAGATGATAAAGCAGACATCTTTACCATCAATTCCCATTTTTTTCTTTTCTCTTCTAGTGATCAAACAACAACACCTGAAACTTTAAAAATCATTATGAGACATCGGAAACACACAAGAATGAACAAAACTATTGAAAAGAAAAATTCAAAGAAGAGAGGTCAAGCTTACCTTTGAAACGATAACCAGTCAAAAAATGTTGTATTGGGAGGGGGGTTTTATTAATTGCAGATTTAGAAAATTTTCTCTGTTTTCTTAAATACATGTCGGTGTGGTGTGGGAAAGAGGGAATGAATAGTTTACGTATGAATCGCATCGTGCGGGGAAGACAAGTTAGAAAAAACCGTAGTTGCTTACATGTTTTGTCAAAGATATCATTATTTTATCCCTTTACACTTTTGAATTTCATGAAAATTACTTAAAATTGCAGGTTGATCCCCTTATTTCTTAGTCATTGCATATTTGGATTCTAATGTTTTTTCGATTCGTGTAAATTGGTAACTTGGTCCAAAAATTTGTTTTTGTGTTCAACAATTTCAAACTCACATAATACATGTTCTTAGCAAAGAAAATATATAATTAATAAAGAAATATTAGTTAATTTAAATATACAAATATAAATGCGTCAATGTTTGTTGCTTGTACGATTATATATCTGCTCAAGAAGAATGTTTCTCTTGGTAGATTATTTTCAGAGTCTTCTTGTTATTTTAAAGATGTTTGAACATTTAATTTATGGCTGTATATGATACTAATTATGAAGGACATATTGACGTCCATAAAAATGTGAATCATCAAATCTCTCAATGCATATAGTTTTATGTATATATCAATACATAAAGAGGACACAGCAAAAAATATCAATGTCGCTCTCACCTTTTGGAGTGATTGAACAACAGATACTAAAAAAACCAAAATGTATGGTCTATCAATTGTCATTGCCAACATTTATCACATAGTAAGAATCCAATAGAGACATTTATTTATTTATTTATTTATTTATAATAAACAGTGTCTTCAATTTGTTTTTGTGGTTAATTAGATCATGATTTGATATTTTGGTTTATATTGGTTTAAAAGTTGGTTTACTTATAAAACGATGATCTCCTCCTCACGTATCTTATCCCTTCTGGACGACAAAGTATCTGGGAAGGGAGACACGTCAGCAAA
This sequence comes from Camelina sativa, assembly GCF_000633955.1. Taxonomy (NCBI): domain Eukaryota; kingdom Viridiplantae; phylum Streptophyta; class Magnoliopsida; order Brassicales; family Brassicaceae; genus Camelina; species Camelina sativa. The sequence goes on from NC_025689.1 coordinate 12,653,742, forward strand.
GCTTTAGGCTGCATTGGGCCGTGACAATATCACTGACGGTTCAGGAGCTTCGTTCCTTTTTTTTCCTTTTAATTTAAAGGACCCAAATCATTTTCTTATAACCTAAATATATATCATCACTCTGAATACCACAGAGTGACTCAGTGTGTGCCGATTCAGTTCAAACACGAGCCAACCCTCTTTCGTCTAGAGAGAACAGATCCAGAAGCTTCCTCTTATTCCAGGTTCGTATTCCTTCTTCTCCACGAATGTGCATGGTAGTCCACCAACCATTCTCGATGTTTTTGATGGAGTTATTTTAACGTTTAGAATCATGCAATAATCGGATCTTTGATTACGATGATTTAGGTTTTAATCTATGATTCGTTTACGTTGTTATAATACCAGTAACAAGTAAGTAAGTAACCTTTGTATTGTATGTATCGTTCAGCTATGGCTTCAGTACACAGTACTTTGATGTCGGTCGTATGCAACAACAAGACTCACTCTGCTTGGCCTAAACTTCCAAACTCTTCCTTGTTACCTGGATTCGATGTGGTTGTTCCTGCTGCTGCTACTACTCGATTCAAGACAACCACACGAGCCACTCTCACGTTTGATCCACCGACGACTAACTCTGAGAGAGCTAAGCAGAGGAAGCACACCATCGATCCTTCTTCTCCTGATTTTCAACCAATCCCATCTTTTCAAGAATGTTTTCCTAAGAGCACTAAAGAACAAAGGTTCGTTATCTATTCTTCACACTCAATTCACATTTTCAAAATTTGGAAGAGTTGAGAAATCACTGGTTTGGTTTTTTGATCTGTTTCCCAGGGAAGTTGTTCATGAAGAATCTGGTCATGTGCTTAAAGTTCCTTTTAGACGTGTTCATTTGTCTGGTGGTGAACCAGCTTTTGATAATTATGACACTAGTGGTCCTCAAGATGTTAACCCAAACATTGGTATGTGATTTGACCTTGTGTTTTACCCATTCATCTCTCTTTTGGTTTCTCCGTGAGTATCAATAATAAATAATGAAACGTTCAACAGGGCTTCCTAAGCTAAGGAAGGAGTGGATTGATCGCCGAGAGAAGCTAGGANCTTTTCAAGAATGTTTTCCTAAGAGCACTAAAGAACAAAGGTTCGTTATCTATTCTTCAGTCAATTCACAGTTTCACAATTTAGAAGAGTTGAGAAATCACTGGTTTGGTTTTTGATTGTTTTTAGGGAAGTTGTTCATGAAGAATCTGGTCATGTGCTTAAAGTTCCTTTTAGACGTGTTCATTTGTCTGGTGGTGAGCCAGCTTTTGATAATTATGACACTAGTGGTCCTCAAGATGTTAACCCAAACATTGGTATGTGATTTGACCTTGTGTTTTACCCATTCATCTCTTTTTTGGTCTCTATGTGAAGTATCAATAACTAATGAAACTTTTCAACAGGGCTTCCTAAGCTAAGGAAGGATTGGATTGATCGCCGAGAGAAGCTAGGAACACCAAGATACACTCAAATGTACTACGCTAAGCAAGGGATCATAACTGAGGAGATGCTCTACTGTGCTACCAGGGAGAAGCTAGACCCTGAGTTTGTTAGATCAGAAGTTGCGAGAGGGAGGGCGATCATTCCTTCCAACAAGAAGCATTTGGAGCTGGAACCAATGATTGTCGGTAGAAAGTTCTTGGTCAAGGTCAATGCTAATATCGGAAACTCTGCTGTTGCTAGCTCTATTGAAGAGGAAGTCTACAAGGTTCAGTGGGCAACAATGTGGGGAGCTGATACAATCATGGATCTCTCTACTGGCCGTCATATCCACGAGACACGCGAGTGGATCCTAAGGAACTCAGCTGTGCCTGTTGGTACTGTGCCTATTTATCAAGCGCTTGAGAAAGTGGATGGAATTGCTGAGAATCTTAGCTGGGAAGTTTTCAGAGAGACTTTGATTGAACAAGCTGAGCAAGGTGTGGATTATTTCACAATCCATGCTGGAGTTTTGCTGCGTTACATTCCCTTAACTGCTAAGCGTATGACCGGGATCGTTTCACGTGGAGGATCCATTCATGCTAAATGGTGTTTATCTTACCACAAGGAAAACTTTGCTTACGAGCACTGGGATGACATTCTTGACATCTGTAACCAGTATGATGTGGCTCTTTCAATTGGTGATGGTTTGAGACCTGGATCCATCTATGATGCTAACGACACTGCTCAGTTTGCAGAGCTCCTTACTCAAGGTGAACTAACTCGCCGAGCATGGGAAAAAGATGTGCAGGTATACTACAACTACTCATCTAGTTCACTTAATAGTCCATACAGTTTGCATTTGCATACATATTCTCAATACTGGTTGGTTTTTATTTCAGGTGATGAATGAAGGGCCAGGGCATGTCCCAATGCACAAGATTCCAGAGAATATGCAGAAGCAGTTGGAATGGTGTAACGAGGCACCATTCTACACCCTTGGTCCTTTGACTACTGATATCGCCCCTGGATATGATCACATTACCTCTGCCATTGGTGCTGCCAATATCGGAGCCTTGGGAACAGCTCTTCTTTGCTATGTAACACCAAAAGAACACCTCGGGTTACCAAACAGAGATGACGTGAAGGCCGGGGTTATAGCATACAAGATCGCTGCTCATGCAGCTGATCTAGCCAAACAGCATCCACATGCGCAGGCATGGGATGATGCGCTGAGCAAAGCACGGTTTGAGTTCAGGTGGATGGACCAGTTTGCTCTGTCCTTGGACCCCATGACTGCTATGTCTTTCCATGATGAAACTCTTCCAGCTGATGGAGCCAAGGTTGCACACTTTTGCTCCATGTGTGGACCAAAGTTCTGCTCCATGAAGATAACAGAAGACATCCGTAAGTATGCAGAGGAGAATGGTTATGGCAGTGCTGAAGAAGCCATCAAACAAGGAATGGATGCTATGAGTGAAGAGTTCAACATCGCCAAGAAAACCATCAGTGGAGAACAGCACGGTGAAGTAGGTGGAGAAATCTATTTGCCAGAGAGCTACGTCAAGTCTGCTATGAAATAAAAGGTCAGTGTGTTTAGAACTTTCTCACTTAACATGTTAGTTACTGCTTGCTAGTTTAAAAGCATTCAGGTGCATAGCCTTTTATCTAAAATTCTGAAGAATTACATATGGTCAAATGCGTCCTTACATCTATGTTTTTTGTTGTATTTCTATTTCTTCTGCTTCCTCAGGGTTGAAATAAGACCTCGCTTACTCAAGTCTTGGTTGCCTGTTGGACTATACCATATAAAGGCACAAACTGTCGGTAAGCTATGTAGTCTCTGTGTCTTTTAATCTTTAGAACTATCTATGTTGCTGTATGTTCCTTCGAGTCAAGAGTCAGTAATAAAGACAAACGAAGTTGATGTTTTCAATACTTTTTTGAGTGTGATTTGACATGAAAAAGCACCAGGGGTGCTTGAACCAGGATAGCCCGAGTGGGCTATCCTGGACCAGGCTGAGAAAGTCCCTTTGAACCTGAACAGGGTAATGCCTGCGCAGGGAGTGTGCATGTTTTTTTTTTCTTTTCTGTAGCTTTCTAAAGGTGAAGAAGCTTCTACTGTTGCCGCTCCCCTGATTCTCAGTCCACGGTTTCCAACAGTTGATTCTCACGAGCTATGAGATTCAGTCAAATTGACATACAGCTATTAAAAAGTCTAACTGATGCACTACGTCACTAACACTGAAGAATGATTCAACCAAAACTTCATTCAGATTGGTAAAAATGCTTTTGCACCCTTGGGACATAAGCTAAAATCAATCTGCTCTTTTAATTTGGTTTACAGCTACACACACAAATCGGTTTTCTAACACTTAAAAGATCATGTTTTCTACCTATACTCTCGTTTATTTACATAAATCTGCATCACAATGAAATTTGGGATGATCACTTTGAGGAAACATACTGGGAAAAGAAATACACCTTTGTCATTTTATTACATAGCAGCCATGGCAGAGGCGTAGAGGTATGGCATCGGCCAGAACAAGCAGATGTAGGGAAAGTGAACCTCAATCAGCTACACATGAAAATGATCGATCCTCTGTAGTTTCTCATTGTTCAGCTTTCATAACACAAATCTGAATACGTTTTCACATCAATTACATAAAATATTTTGTTATATTGCAGTAGAAACATAAAATAAACGAAACTTACCAAATGTAAAAGAAAACTTTTGGGGCCAAGAGGATAAAAATGTTACACAGCCTATATTAATTTCCTGCTGTATGAGAGATCACACAATTGTCAAGAGACTGAAATTCTTACGTTCTGTCTTAATTGGTTTGAAGGTTTATCATCTACTAGCTTCTGTATTTGACAGCCTTAGTGTTTTTTTATGGTTAATGTTTCTGCTAACATGTACATGAATGAACATGAATCATGAGAGATGTGATGTTTATATATCTATATCCTGTTTCTGTAATTGTTGGGGGCTTGTGACTTGTGAGCCTCTTCTGGCACCATTTTTAGTTTGTTTGGTCACTGACCGGATCAGATGATTATGTGATAACCTCATGTTTGATCATACCTCATCCATGGGTTGGAGTTTGTATTTTGATATAACCAAACCAGTAAAGTCAGAGTAACACTAACACATGACTGGAAAAGCATAGAGAGAAAGAGACGGCACGCAGTTTCCTTTAGGATTTGTGACTAATAAATAAAAAAACAGCATACATGTTATGTTTAGAATTTCAAACGTCACACAGAATTTCAACACTGTCGTCTTCAATCTCAGGCTCGAAGTCATCCCGACCCCTTTGCTTCGTTTCTCTCGATTGATGACCTAAACCCTAAATTGTCTTCACCGGAAGGTTCCCAAAGATGGCGGAATCCGAATCTCAGATCTATCACGAACGACAACGATTACAATTTTGCCTATTGCACTCCCTCAACAATCTATTTCAGGTGATTCGATCAAATCTCAATTTCATTTTCAATTTCAAAATTTTCATACTGCGAATCACACCGATGATTAAAGAGTGTTGCTTTATTGCTCTCGTTTTATGATTCAGGACAAAGACGCGTTCACGCGAGAAACCTTGAACTCAATTGCAGAGAAGCTCGTGGAGGATGATCCAAACAAAGAAACATGGACGACACCTCTCTCTTTACTCCTCAAGCCTCATCACAACACACTCACTGGTAACTACGACGTGAACGTTATGATCACAGCTCTTGAAGGCAAAGGCAAGAGTGTTGTTTGGCATGATAAGCGTAGTGGAGCTTCTTCGATTGATCTTGATGATGCGGGTACTTTAATGGGTATTGTATTGAATGTTCCGGTTAAGCGGTACGGTGGACTTTGGAGAAGTAGGCATTGGGTTGTGGTTAGAAGAATCAATGGTGTTTGGTATAATTTAGATAGTGATCTCGTTGTGCCACAGATGTTTAAAGATGGAGATGAAGTTAGAGTGTTCTTGGATCAAAATCTGAGTTTAGGTGCAGAGGTTTTGCTAGTGAACAACAATGCTTAAAAGATCAACAAACGTGAGTTTCAATTTTTCTTACGTTTCTCTCTGTATGTAAATTAATACCCATCAAGTGTGAAGTTGTATCTAGTGCTTAGCTTAAACTCCAACAGTGTTGATCACGATTTTTAGAGAAAAGTTCAGTGAGTTTGCTCCACTTATGGGTTTTGGGAACTAATGATCTTCATGTCTCAGTATACAAAATCTTTTCTTTGTCTCTATGAGTAGGACTGGTTTGGCAATGGTAACTATGAGTAGACTTGATGAAGTAGTTTTTTGTATTCCACTTATCGCGCTTTTGCAATTTTGAGTTCTACCATTTATGCTAAGCATCTTCCATTAGCATCTAATAACCAGCTAATCAATATATCATTGATTATAGTTCTGATCCCAATGAAATGTTGTCATATGTAAGAAATCATTCTCCAAAGGTTGATGTTTTATGTATGTCATGAAATTGTATGGTTACTATCGTTCTTATTTCTTCTCTTAATTTTTGGTAGCCTCAAGTCTCAAGTAAGGTATCTGCAATTTATAAAGGTAAGTTTATCTCGGCCTCTCCAGGAGTCAAAAGAATGTTTTTTTCATCAAATAGGAACAATACCGAAAGGTTGCTTCAAAGAAAGAACCTTTTTTTGCTTAAACAAATGGTGTTATTCCCTTGTGGACCATCTTCTACTTGCTTTCCCTAATGGAAATGTAGAAAAACTAAACAAAGTCTTTATCTTTTGCTCTTTTGGCTAGCTTTGTTTTCCAAATTTCGGCGTTGTAGTTTCAGATATCTTTAAATCTGTTAGTTATTACAATTCTTTTGACAAAAAGTATCTAAAGTAAGTATGAAAAATGAACCTGCCTATTTGTGTATGTTTTAAATGACTACAGTAATCATGGCTTTTTAAGTGTTATTATGTCATCATTGATTGATATATTATTAATAATCATGGCTTCTCTGGTCTCTACCTGAACTCTTATAGGCAACTGTTTAAGCATCAATCCCTATATATATAATCCCTTACTCTCCTCAAGTTTGTTCTCACAAACTGCTCTCACTCTCTCTTGATATGTCAGTTACAGGAACAAAACGGTTCAATGCAAACACTGGACCAGTAACTCCTGGTAAGCAATCCTCAGTCAAGGGACCATACGGTAAGAATCCGGGATGCACAACAGGCTGTGGTATGAGGCTACCGAGGAAAACAGAATGCACAGCCGCAAGACTGGTCAAACATGTCAGCTGTAACTTCGTTAAAGGCTTACGACTAGTGGTGATGAGGACGAAGAAGAAGAAGAAGAGATCTACACCATTGAAGAAGGCTTCTTCTTCTGGAATATCTCAGCCTTCGGCCATCTCTATCGTAAATGAAACTCACAGATCAGAGGCGATAGAAGACTGCATACAGTTTATTAACTCATCAACCTCGTTCACGAGATCACGTTCTACCAGTGACGGTAAATCATAAGTTTTTGTAATACCCATAAGTTTCGAAACTCTTTCTTGGTCACTAGTTGGCTACGCAATAGCATATTAGAGAATTCCGTGTAATATCTTTTATGAAATGAAAAATATATATAGAGCAGAAGAGAGATTTAAGTACTCTTGAGAAACGTGGAATGTTTGAGCTTTCTTTATGTACAAAAATAATCTTTTTGTCTTTCATCTACATAGATCATTATATGCGTTTGGCCTAAATCTACGAGCAGGTATTTCCTGACGGATTTTCTGGCAAAAAAAGTAATATTCCGGCAAGCTATCAGACTGCAATGATATGTATATTCAGAGACTGGCGTGAGGTGAAGTTGCACCTGATGTTGGAGCTGAACTATTCAGTGATAAATCACTTTTCTCGGATTGTATTAATCGATTATCTTCTCCCCGGTCGAAAATAAGTTCCAAACGACGGTCCCGACAAGGTAAAGACCAACCGATATCGTGAAAACGTCATCCCAAGAACCTGATTCATTACATTTCATTGTCAATGTCATTGAGAACAGAAAAAGTAAAACTTAGAAGAGTTTTAAAACGCAAAGCATTGTCAGAATTAAGAAGTGTTGGAGAGTTCTGACCGTGTTGTAGGATGTGACCAGTCGCAGCTGTGCCAAGAACTCCGGCAAGTACTCCAGCAGTATTAGACAAACCAAGTAACACTCCCTGATCACACAAACAACATCATCAACGTGCTTATCAATTTGCTTTAGAGTAGCATAATTAGTTAAGACTCGGGAGTAATTAATTACACTTACAGAGTATCTTGGAGCAATGTCTTGATGGTTAGAGTATAGACCAGACTGTGAAAACGCATCAGTCCCCTGGCTACAAGCCATGCACAAAACAGCCATTGTAGGAGAATCTATGTGTTTCAGCTGTGTTAGGAAGAACGCTGGTCCAAGAAACCCAATTGTTTGCATTATCTGAATTCATCATAGAAAAGGATTAAATAGATTATCAAATGAATTACTTTAACTAAATGCATTGAAATGGACTGAAGGGTGATATGCAGTTACCTTGCGGACATTGGTGACAGAGAAACCTCGGCTGACGAGTGTATCGGCGATCCATCCTCCAGCATTTGCAGAAATCGCCATTGTCATCCATGGAAATACTGAGAGAAGTCCTGATTCCATTAGGTTGAACTTCAGCACCTGCACTCACAATGTTCATGAGATTAATAACCAGAGAAAAACAGAACATCAAAGCTCCTTGCATAAAGAGAATAATAGAACTGACTTGATGGTAATAAGTTGGCATCCAGGTTAAGAGAATGAATGTTCCCCAGTTGTGACAAAAGTGGCAACCGATGAGAGCCCAAACCGGCGGTTTGGACAATATCAGCCTCCAAGGGATCGACTTCACTGGCTCTTTGCTGGCACAGTTGTCAGCAATTAGCTTTCTTTCTTTAGGGAGCAACGTTGGATCTTCTAGTGGTGAACTCTCTGCCTATAATTAGTAACAAGTAACACAAACACACATTAATGGTAAGAGATTTGGATCCAATAGATTTAAAAGCAGTAGAAAAGTCTGACCTTAGTTAGCCACAGAATCAGCCATACAGTTCCAAGAGATCCAAAAGAGTAAAACACAGAGGGCCATCCAAACTGATGAATCAAGAAAGGCGAAAAGGCTAAACCAGTAACGGATCCAAGATACATTCCGCTGTAAACAAGCGCGAGAGATCTACTTCTCTCTTGCACAGGCACCCATTTCGACAATATATTATTCATAGCAGGCATTGCAACACCCTATAGACACACCAAATGAAATTTACTTCTCCATCGAAATACACAAATCTGAGACTAATATCTAAAACATCATACCTCTCCAACTCCCATGAAAGCACGAACAACGAGCAAGTAAGGAAGACCAAGTTTAGCAGCTACAGGAGTGAGAATTGTAGCGATTGACCACCAAATAACACCAAATCCAAGAACCCTTTTCCCACCTACAGTGTCTGCCCATATCCCACCAGCTATCTAATCATATCAACAAACACACTGACTGATTCAGATACACACTTACTGATTCAAATGTGATCAAACCAAACTGTTTTAAGAAACCACTAATTAAGGAAACAAATCAAAAAGCTTTTACCTGAGTAAGAAGGTAACCCCAGAAGAAAGAAGACTGAATCAAACCAACAGTTGCTGGATTCCAACCATACTCAGCTGACATAGGGAGTATAGCTATACTCATATTCACCTGTTGAAAAACATCATCTGTCCCAAATTGATAACTCCAATTTCCTAATTAAGCAGATCCAAAACCCTTCAATTTTCCATAAAAATTCAATCTTTTTTGTTTTGTTTCCTAACTTACTCTGTCCATATTGCAGAGAAGAAAAGCTGAGAAACAGAGTAACACAATCACCCACCGCTTCGGAAACTCTTCCCACCATGGGACGATGATTGAGCTAGTCGAAGAATCAGAAACGACTTCGTTTTGACTCACTCTCTCTTCATCTAAGTAATACGAATTACTACTGCTTTCTCTCTTGTCGGAGCTCCGAACTAATACCCGGAAAACGCCGGACCGATTGCGCGGGTAGACCCATACCCGTAACGACTTGGGAGCTGGTTTGATGTTTCGGTAAGAGGTTTTCTCAGGTGGACGATTTGAAGTGTAGAGAGAGTGAAGATTTGGAGAGCAAAGAAGAGCTCTCGCGTTCATGGCTGAGATTAGAATAGATATTATTTTTTTCTTCTTCTCTGTTTTTTTTTTCTCTTTGTTTTAAGAGAGAGGAACNATTAATTACACTTACAGAGTATCTTGGAGCAATGTCTTGATGGTTAGAGTATAGACCAGACTGTGAAAACGCATCAGTCCCCTGGCTACAAGCCATGCACAAAACAGCCATTGTAGGAGAATCTATGTGTTTCAGCTGTGTTAGGAAGAACGCTGGTCCAAGAAACCCAATTGTTTGCATTATCTGAATTCATCATAGAAAAGGATTAAATAGATTATCAAATGAATTACTTTAACTAAATGCATTGAAATGGACTGAAGGGTGATATGCAGTTACCTTGCGGACATTGGTGACAGAGAAACCTCGGCTGACGAGTGTATCGGCGATCCATCCTCCAGCATTTGCAGAAATCGCCATTGTCATCCATGGAAATACTGAGAGAAGTCCTGATTCCATTAGGTTGAACTTCAGCACCTGCACTCACAATGTTCATGAGATTAATAACCAGAGAAAAACAGAACATCAAAGCTCCTTGCATAAAGAGAATAATAGAACTGACTTGATGGTAATAAGTTGGCATCCAGGTTAAGAGAATGAATGTTCCCCAGTTGTGACAAAAGTGGCAACCGATGAGAGCCCAAACCGGCGGTTTGGACAATATCAGCCTCCAAGGGATCGACTTCACTGGCTCTTTGCTGGCACAGTTGTCAGCAATTAGCTTTCTTTCTTTAGGGAGCAACGTTGGATCTTCTAGTGGTGAACTCTCTGCCTATAATTAGTAACAAGTAACACAAACACACATTAATGGTAAGAGATTTGGATCCAATAGATTTAAAAGCAGTAGAAAAGTCTGACCTTAGTTAGCCACAGAATCAGCCATACAGTTCCAAGAGATCCAAAAGAGTAAAACACAGAGGGCCATCCAAACTGATGAATCAAGAAAGGCGAAAAGGCTAAACCAGTAACGGATCCAAGATACATTCCGCTGTAAACAAGCGCGAGAGATCTACTTCTCTCTTGCACAGGCACCCATTTCGACAATATATTATTCATAGCAGGCATTGCAACACCCTATAGACACACCAAATGAAATTTACTTCTCCATCGAAATACACAAATCTGAGACTAATATCTAAAACATCATACCTCTCCAACTCCCATGAAAGCACGAACAACGAGCAAGTAAGGAAGACCAAGTTTAGCAGCTACAGGAGTGAGAATTGTAGCGATTGACCACCAAATAACACCAAATCCAAGAACCCTTTTCCCACCTACAGTGTCTGCCCATATCCCACCAGCTATCTAATCATATCAACAAACACACTGACTGATTCAGATACACACTTACTGATTCAAATGTGATCAAACCAAACTGTTTTAAGAAACCACTAATTAAGGAAACAAATCAAAAAGCTTTTACCTGAGTAAGAAGGTAACCCCAGAAGAAAGAAGACTGAATCAAACCAACAGTTGCTGGATTCCAACCATACTCAGCTGACATAGGGAGTATAGCTATACTCATATTCACCTGTTGAAAAACATCATCTGTCCCAAATTGATAACTCCAATTTCCTAATTAAGCAGATCCAAAACCCTTCAATTTTCCATAAAAATTCAATCTTTTTTGTTTTGTTTCCTAACTTACTCTGTCCATATTGCAGAGAAGAAAAGCTGAGAAACAGAGTAACACAATCACCCACCGCTTCGGAAACTCTTCCCACCATGGGACGATGATTGAGCTAGTCGAAGAATCAGAAACGACTTCGTTTTGACTCACTCTCTCTTCATCTAAGTAATACGAATTACTACTGCTTTCTCTCTTGTCGGAGCTCCGAACTAATACCCGGAAAACGCCGGACCGATTGCGCGGGTAGACCCATACCCGTAACGACTTGGGAGCTGGTTTGATGTTTCGGTAAGAGGTTTTCTCAGGTGGACGATTTGAAGTGTAGAGAGAGTGAAGATTTGGAGAGCAAAGAAGAGCTCTCGCGTTCATGGCTGAGATTAGAATAGATATTATTTTTTTCTTCTTCTCTGTTTTTTTTTTCTCTTTGTTTTAAGAGAGAGGAACTGATTTGTTCAAAAGCTCGTGGCTGACGTGCCAACATGTGGCGGCTCAATATTGGTTGGGTGAGGATGTCATAATCTAACGGGAAAGTAACGGTTAACAGAATTATTGGAGGTCCATTAAACTAGCTAATCTAAGAATTTGAAGTTTAACATAACCAAGCCCATGAAAGGCCCAATTTAAAATGCGAGATTAACTTTTTTTATTAATTTTCACCTATGAATTTTTTAAGTTGGCCTATGGAAACAAAAGAAATGCGATATTAATATCACGAAAAAATCATTTCTCTTATCCGTAATAAAATATTTAAGGATATGATCTACTTTTATGTGGAATAAAGGGAGGAGGATCCAAAGGTGGAAGTGGAACCCAAAAACACCCACTAATTGCGTTCATAAAGATGCGGGAGACTATTTTTAATCCGACAATTGATTAAGCTGGCAGAAAGGTTATTGGCTGAAATAAGTAATAACACCAACGGGGGTTGTTATTGGATGCATGATTTCTAAATTCATATGGAATTGTAAATTCTAGAAATCAAAACACATGGATTTTGAAATAACATGTTTTATCCTTGGTTTTGAATCCTTCTATTTTACACTTTCAAATCTATACAAATCCATTTAAAACATAATGTGGATTTTGAAATCCAAAAACAAATCATTAAATGAATAACATGGGATTTTAACAAGTATTTGTAAATCATAATACCAATAACACATTATTTTGATAAGTATTTTAAAATCAATGATTGAATAACACATAATTTTTGTCTGGATTTCCAAATCCATTAAAATCATAGAACCAATAACCCCCTCTTAGTTAGTGTACAAAAATGATAGAATGAAAAGTACACAAACTAAACTTCAATTTTCATTGATGTACCAAAAACTAAATAAGTATAAAATAGATAATAAATTAGCAAGTAATATTCATATTGAATCTTTTTTTTTTACGTTTTTATGTAAACTCTCAAAATTGTTTTATTGAGTCAATCAATAATATGTTGGCAAAACATAAAAATAAAATTCAAAATATCCACTACAAGAAAACAAGGCTAAAACCGACGGAAATTCTGACGGCCAGTAATCCGTCGGTAATTTCTGACGGATTACCGACAGATATCTAACAAGACTCGTGTTGGTCAGTTTTCCGTCGGAAAAAAACAGACGAAAAAAATCCGTCAGAAATCTGTCACCATTTCTGATGGATTACCGACCAAAGCCCACCGTCAGAATATCCCGTCAGAATTTGGTCGGTAAATATACCCATTATTAATGTACTTCGAATAAAATTCGATTTCCGACAGATTTCCAACGAAATTGAATTATTATCTGTCAGAAATCCGTCGGTAAATGTAGCCACTTATATTATTACCTTTCTGACGGATTTCTGACGGATATCAGTTTCTTTTGGTTACTCTTCTGATTCAAAATAGTTTGTTTTTATTAAACTTATTGTAACTCGAAGGTAGATTTTTAATTTTTGCGTAATTAATTCCATCTTACTATTTTCTGTCCAAAATTTTAGTAAATAAATAACTATTATAGTATAATAAATGGGAAAATTCCCGAAAAAAAACCCAACTAATATATGCATATTTTGAGAATTCCTTATTTTGAGAATTAATTCCATGGTTATCATAAACACATAATATATGCATATTTATGAAGAAAAATTATGGAATCAATGAGTTTAAGCTATAAACCGTCGGAAATCTGTCAGTAACTAGCGTCGAAAATCAATATCCGTCAGAAAACCGTCGGAAAGTTCTGACAGATTTCCGACGGGTCTCGAAATTTTTACCCGGGAATGAAATAAATTGAAATTAAGAATTTTAGCCATAACCGACGGTTTTTTGTCGATTTTCCGTCGGCAATTTCGATATAACCTAAGTAATTGTCTTCTTCTCCCTTAGCTATCCCGACAATTTTTTATTTTTCTCGAGCTCTCCGGCTCTCCCTTCTCCCTTCTCCGGCCGGCGATCTCTCCCTTCTCCCTTCTCCGGCGAACTCTCTCCCTTCTCCCTTCTTCGGCGAGCTCTCTCCCTTCTCCCTTCTCCGGCCGGCGATCTCTCTCCCTTCTCCGGCGCTCTTCTCTCATCAGATTCCGGCGAAGCTATGACGTAAATTCTCTCTTTCCCTTTTAAATTTCTTAGTTTTGTTAGATATCTTAGGAATATGCTAGGTTTATAAGATTTGATGAATTGATATTGTTTGGGTGTTATTGATTTAAGGATTTGGATTGTATTTTGGATTTGATGAAATTAATTTTGTGACAATTGAATTTTGATGGATTGAAATTTTGATGGATTGAATTTTGCTCCCAAATTTTGTTAAGTTATTTTTTGAATTGATAAATTGATTTTTGTTAATTGAGTTTTGTAAATTGAATTTTGTTAATTTAATTTTGTTAATTTAATTTTCTTAATTAAATTGTTAGTTGAGTTTTGTTAATTGATGATTTAAATTTTGATAATTGGATTTTTTTTTTATGTGATTGTTAGTTGAATTTTGATAATTGATGAATTAAATTAACAATAATTGGATTTTATAGATTTGATGATTTTATTGATTTGATGATTTGATGATTCGATGCTACAATCTCTTGATGGATCGGAGTCCACTAAAACCAAGGGACGAGTTTTCGGACTAGGCAATCTCCTCGAAGCAAGGTCCTACAACGTGCTTCTCATTTGCTCCCACCCAAGAGTTCCAACAAGAACAAGCTATGCAAAAGAAGGGACGAGGAGTACAAGAAGAGGGATGCAGAGCTAGCAGCGTTCATGAGTGAGACATGGACACGACATTCCGCTTTTTACGTTTTTTTGAATTTTAATTTGCTTTCTTTTGGTTTTTATAATATTTGTTTTAAGTTTCTGAATTTAAATTTAATAATATTTTTAAGTTTCTGAATTTAAATATATAAGCATTTCAATTTTAATGCAAATTTGTATAATTATACTATTTTTTTTGAAAAAACAAAAAAAAAAATTTTGTCGGAAATCTGTCGGAAGTGATGGAATTTTCTCAGAACTGTTCTGTCGAAATTATGTCGGAAACGTCGTTAAACCGTCGGTTATACCGTCGGTTTGGTGGATATTTTCGAATATAGTTTGGTCGGTAAACCGTCGGTAAAAACATTTCTGACAGATTTCTGATAGACAATTACCGACGGATTTCTGACTGACAGTTACTGACAGAATTACCGACAATAGGTACCGTCGGTAATTGTCCGTTGGAAATCTGTCAGAAATATCCGACAGATTACCGACAGAAATATTTTTCCGACAATCTGTATCCGACGGACGTTTCCGTCAGTTTTTTGTCAGTAATCTTTGTTTCCGATGGGAAACTGACGAATCTGCTTGTCAGTTCTAGCCTGTTTTCTTGTAGTGATCATTTTTTTTTTTTACCAAACCGATGGGATATTCACAATGAAGAAGAGTAGTAAGTGGTAGTTCTTTAAGACAATCTTCGGTGTTTTTCCAATTTTTTCAATCCAATATTTTTTCTTTAATTAAATGTATTAAAAGACATTAGTTGAATGATACAATATGAATATGAATATGTAGATTAAAAGAAAAGGAAAAAAAAAATTAAACTTACAAAATCACAGTTACAACGGAGGTCCAAAGACCAAGAGTATAGGATGAGAATGATTGAAGATTGTGGTGCGGCAGATTTACTCATCGAAGGTGTCCCTTCTTGTCTACCATAAATGTTCTCTAGCTTTGGCTTTATGATCAGTACCACTTTTATTTATTTTACTCTTCTTTAAGTACTCGTCATTATTATTTCTATAACGTTAAATTATTTCTTTTTTTGCATGCGCTATCCATTGACCCAACATGTAACATTTCGTCGTGATAAGGTCTTCCACAATATCACTAAACTATCATCTAGTTTTGGCAATACGTAACATTGTGGGTGTAGATAAAACCTAAGTTATGGTATTCGATTCAATGAAGAGTCTATTTTAGATATTACGAACTATAGTGTCATGCTACTACTATTAGGGCCGTACGTACCACTCACTTAACAAGAAGGTAAGATTCACTTCTCAAGAGTCAAGAACTTAGTTAGTAACGCAAAAACTTAGGCCGTAAGCTAGAAACAACAATGGCCACCTCATATGGATGGAGACAGGAAGAACTTCGAAATGACCCACTTTCCAAAAGTACATACTTCTCTCACGTGGCCCGCCACTTCTTCAATTATCATTCACCATTTTAATCATTCATCGCTAACTCTCTTTTTTCCTCTTATTTTTATGTCTACATTTATTGGCTAAACGACATACAAGTTATAAGTTATAACCAAATTACACTTTCTTAATTTGGTTCTATAGGATAAAAAATGAAAATACCTTGTTGCTTGCTTTATACAATGTGGTATTCTCTGCCGACAATATAATGAAAATAATTGATCGAGCCAAGTGGTAGTAAATTAATCTTATGAGTTATGACCTTCAATCGTTATCCTATTAGTTGAGCCTGAATACCTTAATCGGTCCAAAAGAACTTACATGGCATATATAATAATTTCACAAATTTGATGCATTTCCATCAAAACGTTGTTATTTTCAGATTAATTATAATATATATATTTTGATAAGAAAAAAAGGGGTGCGGCGACACCACGATTGATTGTGATAAAACAAGAAGGTGGTGACATTTATATACTACATTTATATTAAGCTAAACGAATCAAAACATTTGAGATATAGCTTGACTAACACATATAACTGCCACTTGATTATTTCGTTTTCCTTTTCAACTTGAAAGCGAAACCTTAACCAGTATTTTTGTGACTTTGTCCTGTTCTGTCTACATCACAAAAGCCTAATTAACCTGAGTGAAACATTTTCTATATATAAGATCATAGTTATGATCATATCATATGCATGGATGATGATCGAATATGTGCATGGATCTAAGTAAACATATGCAACTGAGGCGCAGAGATTAGCTAGACACGAGACATATGCACGTGTTCCTCTGTCGACGTCCGCATCCTAAGCAACAAAATTTGTGAAACCAAATAATTAATATCAGTAAAATAATTCTGTGTAGCCTTGGATTCCTCACACTTTCGAGTTTTGGCTTCTGTATGATACATTGTAATACACTAATAATTTAAATCTAAATTACATAACATCGTACAAAATTTTTTTGAGGAAAATTGGATGATAGATTCCAAACTGAAAGATGAACAAAGATCTATTTATTTACATATCCAGTTAAAAACTGAGATATCATATCAGTGTGATAAAAACCACTAAACACCCATCATAGGTAGCTCTGGTACGTGCGTAGTAGCCGAAGCCGTTTGTGTCTTGCGACCCATATTCGTCGAACCTCTTGCTAGGGACGAGAGTATGTATTTACGTTCGTTACGGGTTTTGGAGAATTTACGAACCGAATGATATCGACACAGCCACGTTACTTCAAAGTGAAGATCATCATGTTATAAATTCAGTGAAGGCCAAAAAAAAAAAACAATGTACACTCACTCATATGCACACACACACGAACCAATGCATCGGTAAGATTCGCATAAACATACAAAAAATGAAGTAAAATAAATTAAAAGTGAGGAGACAAATATTCTAAGAAAAAACTTAGAAAATAAAAAAGACATAAAATAGCGTCACACCTACTCTTTCTTCTACACCTTTAGTATCTCTCTCTCTCCCCTGTCTTCATACTCCTTTACACTACTCCTCTCCTTCTTTACACCTCTCCCCCTCCAATGGTGTAATCTCCCATTTACTAAGTTCCTCCATCTCTCTCTCTCTTCATACCAAAGTCTTGTGCAATGGCGGCGCGAAAACTAGGTTCGTTGTTACGTCAATATTTTTTCTCACTATGCTTCCTCTTCCTCGGTTGCTTCTTCTTCCCTAAAGGCGCAGACTGTAAACAAAAGAGAAGGAAGAAGAAGCTCAGAACAGTCTCTTTATCATCATCTTCAGGTTCAGCTCTCTCATCTTCTTGGACGTACTTAAAACGAGTTTTCTTATCCACGACAAGGATTAGTAAATCCCGTAACCAAACACACCCTAACGGTACGTTAACATCAGCAAGATCATCACAGAACTCTCTCGTCACTCTCGTCCAACCCGAAACAACCACAACAAACCAACCCGACCCGGATACCCGTACCCAACAACAACCCGAGTTCGAGATCTCGTATTCCGATCACAACAATCCTCTGTTTCTCCTCCACGAGATTTTCCCTTGCAACTCGTGCGGCGAGATTTTCGCGAGAACCAATCTCCTCGAGAGCCACATCGCGATCAAACACGCCGTGTCGGAGCTAATCGCCGGCGAGTCGAGCACGAACATCGTCGAGATCATATTCAAATCAGGCTGGCCTATTGGCAAATCGCCGGAGATCAACCGGATCTTAAAAATCCACAACAGCCAGAAGATTCTCACCAGATTCGAGGAGTACCGCGAGTTCGTCAAAGCCAAAGCCGCTCGATCACGGTGGGAAGACGAGCGTTGCGTCGCCGACGGTAACGAGCTTTTACGATTCTACTGCTCGACGTTCATGTGCGATCTAGGTCAAAACGGTAAATCGAATCTATGCGGTCATCAGTACTGCAGCGTGTGCGGTATCATCGGATCCGGATTCTCGCCGAAGCTCGACGGGATCGCGACGCTCGCGACGGGGTGGAGAGGACACGTGGCGGTGCCGGAGGAGGTCGAGGAAGAGTTTGGGTTTATGAACGTGAAACGGGCCATGTTGGTTTGTCGGGTTGTAGCGGGTCGGGTCGGGTGTGATTTGATGATTGATGACGTGGATAAGAGTGAAGGTGGAGGAGGAGGAGGGTATGATTCTCTGGTTGGGCAGAGTGGGAGCAAGAGTGGGGCGCTTTTGAGGATCGACGATGATGAGCTCTTGGTGTTTAATCCAAGGGCTGTGCTTCCTTGTTTTGTTATAGTCTATACGGTGTAAACCGGTTTTGTGATTGACTGTCTCTGTGTTGTTTGTTTATATATTTGGTTTGTGAGGATTTTGGTTTGATTAAGCGGTTTAGAAGTTAAATTGTGAAGAAGAAGTGTGAACGCTTTTTTGGTTTGTTTACAAAAATGGTAAAATTATTGTGGTGACTAAAAGATTGGAAGATCCCTTTTAAGTCTAATGTTTTTTCTTTTTTGTTATAGTCGTCGATTTCGTTGAATCCAACAAACATTAGCACAAGACCAAATCAAAGAGAGGCTAACTAAACCACCACTAGATGATCCTTCTCCTTTTTGTTCCTTTGTTGAATAATTATTGATTTAGAGGAAGAAAATGCTTGACAACTATGTGAATATAAAATTAAAAAAAAAAACTTTAACTAAAAAGTAAACACTTTCTTTAAGAAACGAAAGATAAATTTTATCAAAGAATTGGGAAAGTGATGAAAACAGACAATTTCATTTGATGCTTTTTCAATTTAATTAAAGTTTGTTTTTCTTTTTTCAGTAATAATATTTGTGGGCTAGCAATACATTCCATGAGATGTATATAGATCCATAAATACGGCAAGTTGGCAACAAATTGAACTAGTGAATTTTTTGTTTTGTCTTTGGGGTTTTGTGTTANCCGGAGATCAACCGGATCTTAAAAATCCACAACAGCCAGAAGATTCTCACCAGATTCGAGGAGTACCGCGAGTTCGTCAAAGCCAAAGCCGCTCGATCACGGTGGGAAGACGAGCGTTGCGTCGCCGACGGTAACGAGCTTTTACGATTCTACTGCTCGACGTTCATGTGCGATCTAGGTCAAAACGGTAAATCGAATCTATGCGGTCATCAGTACTGCAGCGTGTGCGGTATCATCGGATCCGGATTCTCGCCGAAGCTCGACGGGATCGCGACGCTCGCGACGGGGTGGAGAGGACACGTGGCGGTGCCGGAGGAGGTCGAGGAAGAGTTTGGGTTTATGAACGTGAAACGGGCCATGTTGGTTTGTCGGGTTGTAGCGGGTCGGGTCGGGTGTGATTTGATGATTGATGACGTGGATAAGAGTGAAGGTGGAGGAGGAGGAGGGTATGATTCTCTGGTTGGGCAGAGTGGGAGCAAGAGTGGGGCGCTTTTGAGGATCGACGATGATGAGCTCTTGGTGTTTAATCCAAGGGCTGTGCTTCCTTGTTTTGTTATAGTCTATACGGTGTAAAACCGGTTTTGTGATTCTGTCTCTCTGTGTTGTTTGTTTATATTTTGGTTTGTGAGGATTTTGGTTTGATTAACCGGTTTAGAAGTTAATAGTGAAGAAGAAGTGTGAACGCTTTTTTAGTTTGTTTGCAAAAATGGTAAAATTATTGTGGTGACTAAAAGATTCGAAGATACCTTTTAAGTCTAGTGTCTATTTTTTTTTTTTTGTTATAGTCGATTTCGTTGAATCCAACATACATTAGCAGAAGACCAAATGAAAGAGAGGTTAACTAAACCACCACTAGATGATCCTTCTCCTTTTTGTTCCTTTGTTGAATAATTATTGATTTAGAGGAAGAAAATGCTTGACAACTATGTGAATATAAAATTAAAAAAAAAAACTTTAACTAAAAAGTAAACACTTTCTTTAAGAAACGAAAGATAAATTTTATCAAAGAATTGGGAAAGTGATGAAAACAGACAATTTCATTTGATGCTTTTTCAATTTAATTAAAGTTTGTTTTTCTTTTTTCAGTAATAATATTTGTGGGCTAGCAATACATTCCATGAGATGTATATAGATCCATAAATACGGCAAGTTGGCAACAAATTGAACTAGTGAATTTTTTGTTTTGTCTTTGGGGTTTTGTGTTAATTGACCATCACGGTAGCACATCACAAACCTGTTTTGTAGAGAATAAGACAAACATAGTGAACTTTTTGGTATGGACATGCGAATTTCTCACGTTATAGGCGCAAATTTTTCTCTCTTTATTTTCTTGTTGATATTTCGATTAGAGAAGTAATGCAACGTTTATGGTTCCCTATACTTAAGATGTAGAAACTCAAATTACATAGCTATTCTAGAATCTAGAGCGTAATAACTTGTGAGACATTTTTATAAGAAAAGAAAAAAAATCTTGTCGGACATTCATTACATAAGAATGCGTCTCATACATGCATTTATATAGGTCCAAATCGCGTTAAACATAACTTGATCGTGTGCATTATGGCATTAACAATGATTGTGTCGTTTTTAAAATTAAAAACCAAATAGCATGACAAAGCCACCAAGACATGTCATGTCATTTCATTTGAACACTTCTATAGGTATCTCATATACAATACTAAGTAATAAGACATTTCTTTACAGGCCCAAGAACGTGAATGATAAACCAATTAACCAAATGAATCGACCAATTGCTTCACCAACTTAACGAGGCTAAATTAAAGTACAAAAAGGCCTTAAACGATATTGACTGAAAGGTTTGAGTATTTTTTTCCTTTGAATCCCAAAGAGTCAAAATTGCAAGTTGTAACAAAGATATCACCTAGACACCTAGCACAAATTTCGTGCATTATGAATTTATGATGATCCTCTCTTCTTTTTTTGGGTACAATCTCAAATTTAATAATAGAAAGATGCCGAGCTTCTTGTTTGGAGTCACTGATGCCAAAAATAAAAGTTAAACAGGTTTTAGAGATCATGCAAAATAACAGTGGACTATATGCAAAGTGAAATGAATATAGAACCTTAGAGATAAACTTATGAGAGCACACAATTAAGACCCAAAATAGAAAAGATGTGTGGCAGAGAAATTAATAATCTCAAGAAATTTTTGGCTTTCTAAATTAACTATGATACATGAACTATCTAGTTTAGGTTTTTAAGTAGATAGATTCAATGTTGCAACACATAATTGGTCTTTGAAAAAAAGTGTTGCCATGAAAATCCTAGTAAAAAACCATGGTGTTTGAACTTTTATCATAATATATTGATATTTCATTTGCATATATTGATGAATGCAAATACGAGGAATAAAATCAGAACATAACCTTGTCTAATTGCACCAAAAATGTTGCAACACTCTTTGAACCATCTCTCTTCATCTTTGAGCTTTTATTGTAATATTGATTTTTATTGGTTAGAGATCAATCGTGGTTTCAAATGATTTTCAAAAACAAAGAAATTCATATCAGTTAATTGATAGAAATACAATCGAGTCAATTGCAAAAGAAACTCACATATATTGTATTGAATACACCAATATCCACTAAAACACTTTCAAAGAACAATACATTAAGGGACTCATACATTAAGGCCATGAATGGAATGAGTTTTAAAATTGGTTTTTAGCTTTTGTTTTTTAGATTTTAGTTTTTGGTTTCTAAATATTTGGTTTTTGGTTTTTGCTAAAAGTCTAAAATGTTTTTAAATATAATAATAAAATTTAAAAAATGGAAAAAAACACCCCACTAGAAAACCACTATAAGATGGTTTTTGGTTTTCTTTGTAAATGAATAAAACCTGCCAAAAACTAGATTCCCTATTTTATAGGAAAACGAGTTTTATAAAATCTTGAATGGCAATAAGTTAGATTTTTAGAAAAACTAAAACCAAAATCTACTCAAAAACTTGTAACCATTCAAGGCCTAAACAAGAAAAAATTTGAATACATACTTTAAACTTAATAGGAAATTTGAAATATATACTAATTTTTTAAGTCTTTGAAATGTACCTTATGTATTGAACTAAATGACTATTTTGTCTTCAATTAAAAAATTAATTAAAACTAAATACAATATAATTAAGAGAAATTCCTTTAAATACCACTAAAAAAGTTTTTTTCCAAAAATACCACATTTTAGTTTTTTTCCAAAAATACCACAAAAGTTTTTTTTCTCAAAATTACCACTAACACAAAAAATTGAATTTTAAGAATGTAGAATTATTTTTTTTATGTTTGGGTTGACAAATTTAGTTTTAGGGTTTAGTTTTTAGGGGTAGGGTTTAGTATTTATAATTTAGGAATTAGTTTTTAGTATTAGAACTTTAGTTCAATTATGTGGTATTTTTGGAAAAAAATACATTTTAGTGGTAGTTTTGGAAAAAAAACTAAATTGTGGTATTTTTGGAATAAAAACCTATTTTAGTGGCATTTATGACAATTGCCCTATAATTAAATTAATTCATTTGAAAAAAATATTTAGTAATTTAATTTTAAATAAATATATGATTCACTAATAATTCCATTTAGTAATTTAATTTTAAAATTTTATTATATAAAAACTAAAATAAAATTAATTAGAATTATTTTTTCCATTTATGTTTAGTAAATATTTTAGATAATATTAGTTTTAACTAAATATAATTCACTAATAATTCTTCAAATTTTTTTCATCTAATAAAAAAGTTTTGAAAAATAATTATATATTTTAGTTTATTTTGATAATTGTCAAGTTTAATAAAATACTAAAATTGCGATTTTTTTAGAAAAATATCAACAGTTCAAACAAATCGACTAGGTAACAAATCAATAATAAAAAAATAAATCAACTTTTAATAGAAGTCAACAAAGAAAAAACATAAATTAGCAGGAATAAAATATAAGTCGACAGTTCAAAAAGTCAATCATATTAATAAGTCAACTTAAAATGAAATAAGTATACTAAGACCAAAAAAAATCGATGGTAAAAAAATATAAGTCAACAAACAAAACAAATAAGTCAACATCTTCAAAAGTAGACTATGTAAAAAAAAATAAAACAAAAAAAAAGTCGACAGTTTTATAATAAATCGTTGAAAAAATAAATAAGACGACAAAAATTAAAATTAAGTTAACCATTCAAAATATCGACCTTATTAATAAATCAATGTAGAATGTAATAAGTCAACAAATAAACAAATCAACAGAAAACAAATATAAATCAATGAACAAAAAAAATAAGTCAATTGTTTAAAAAATCGACTATGTTATAAATCCACTAGTCATAACATAAATCAACTGTTTTAATATAAGTCGATGACCAAGATAATTAAGTCAACAGAAGTCGAAAACAAAACGATTGTTCAAAGAGTCAACATTATAAATAAATCAACATTGATTAAAATAAGTCTTTTTTTGTTTTTTTGACAACAATTAAAATAAGTCTAAAACATTGATAATATATCAATATATATATATATTATAAGTTGTAATCTTGAATTATTTATTTTTAAATAAATTTAAATCTAAATAATACCAGCAAAAATATTTAATTTTTTCAATTCAAAATTTTAAGATAAAAATTTGATTGATGTAATTATTATTTAATATACAATAAAAACATTTTCGTTATAATTTTTATTTATGAAATAATTTATTCCGAATTTAACAATTTTTAAAAGTAATTTATTTTTAAAGTTGAATTATTTTTAAATATAAATTAAGTTTTTATTGTTTTTATTTAACTGTTAAAATTGTTTAATAATAAGGGTATTTCTGTCCATTTTCATTTCAAAATGTGTAGTTCTCAAATAACTGTAATATTAAGTATAGTTTTCAAATTTCTTATAAGATTTGGTGTATTTATAAAAATCTCCCCCTAAACAACTGTAAACTCTTAATCTAAGATATAATTAATAACCTTTAAAAAGACAAAATATGAGTTTGTGAAAGTAGCACAACAAAAAATAAAATATTAAAGGAGAGACATCAAAACATAAGAAACTAATGGATAACAATGGGTCAAACTTTAAAAAAACCTAGTCTTATGAATGTAATGCTATATTTTTCAAATATCCAGTATGAATATGCTAGAAGTATCAAATTTTTAATTTGATATTTTATAGTGTAAGTGATACAAAGAAAAGTGATGTACCAAATCTGGCATATGGACAGAATATATACCGATAAAGAAATGAGCTCATCAATTATCTGCTTCAAATTTGGAAGCCAAATTAATAAATTAATTTTGAGTATTTTGTGTGCAGTATGTTGACTTTTTGATCATATCAGTGTTATATTGTTGATTCTACAAAATTTTCATTTGATTTTTTTTCATTGTTAATTAGCTCTATAGAAAGCAACCCATATATTAAGAAGATGTAGAAATTATTTCATTTATAGAAATTTGGTTCCTCAAAAACAAGTTAGGAAGAAAATAATGTCACAAGAGATGAGTAGCAAAACAAGATCAACCTAGTAAAATTTAATTAACTCCAAAAAGGCTAAAAATCTCATAATAGTATGTACTTTTAATTGAGATTTAATAAGTTTAGAATGGTTGAGTCTCGAAATAGTACATCATTGAGTTCTCAAAATTGTTATGGGTTTGAGTAATAATACAATCCTACTATTGAAATCTTTCGCATCTAAATTTGACCAATTCAAATAAATCTTGAAGTATATGCCTTGACAAATATGTCACTGGTTAAACGATTCATCATTTGAGTGTAGGCTATACTCATATGATAAATCATGTTAACCATGAGCCACCATAGCTTAGTTTTACATATAAATCTTATAGCCTTATTACAAAATGTCATTTTGGGACCAATATATAAATTTGCTTGAACGCATAAAAAATTGTTTTTGAATTATAGAAGCTGTGTTAGTCCTTACATTTTTCTATGTTATATAATTTTATTTGTTATTCAGTTTAGCTACATACCCCAATATTTTATCCATGAGAGCAACAAGTCTAACCGTGTAAATAAACTTTCCATTAAGTAGCCAACCACATGAATTTAACGAGTTCGTGTGTTGTTGTTATCAGGTCTGATACAAGATACACATCGCACATAAACCTCAAATTAAAGTGGAACGATTTAGTCATATAACTAATGTGATGTTGGTTTTTTTTTTTTT
>NC_025689.1:12679646-12699674 GCF_000633955.1 Camelina sativa
TTTTTTTTTTTTTTTAATTGTTATTTTAAATAGCGATATTAGTTACACCAAAAAATATCGCCATCTGAATTAGTTATATATGACACAGGCAAGTAAATAAAATGGGACTAAAAACATGCCGAAATTGCATTACTATTTTAGTATTTTGACTAGGTACTGGTAGTACTCCTATATGCAACCCAATAAAAGGAACGTTTCAATGCATGAAGAAACAAAAAAAGGATAGACACTTGGTTCCACGACATAGGCCCAAAACCAAGGCGGTGAGATCAGCTCCGATCTCACGTGCTCTACTTTATCTCACTCAGTTACGCGTTCAACTACCACCAAACCAAACCCTTCGGGATATTTTCTTCCTTTTCGCTAGACTGATCGCAATCATAAGGGGATTAACTCTTTTACGGTTTACCCATCGCTCCTTGGTGACAAACAGGCATATACATAATACATACATGGTATTCACATATGTTTTACATTCATTAGTTGTACTTGTATATCTTTTTTTTTTTAATAGAGAGATAACTTGTTGCACCATCTTATCTAGATGGTGTCTTCCTGAGCCTCGTCGTCAAGAGGGAAACACGTGTCATCACCGCCAGTGTTCCACAAGAAATTGGCGTAATTAGCGGCGTAGTACGAGTTGGTCGGATCAGCATCGATTGCTTCCAAGAAAGTCTCCTCAGCAGCCCAAAGATCGTCCCGTGCTCTCCATAAGAACATCGCGTATTTGCTAAGCGCCTCGGCGTCTTTCGGTTCCACTCCTACCGCTCTTTTGAAGTACTCTTCCGCTCTGTTACACAATTATCATATGGAACCACGTGAGATATTTATTCATTAGATTTAGAGATAAGTAAGACATGTGGAATGCATTAAAGATGTGGGATGAATAACGCCAAAAGTTTTGTCGTGTGAAAATTAAATTTCCATATATAATAATATGAACTAGTAACGCCAACGGTTGTAGAATGTGATAGAACTAGAAGTGTCTAAATAACCAATATTTGTAAATATTAACAAAAAGGATTGGTTAGGATATCAGACCATTCACCAAGTCAATAAACTCTATAAATCAGAGAATGCTACATTCTAGATAACACTAACTACCAGCTTTGTAACTTTACTACGTTAGATATAAAATAAAGCCAATGACAAAAACATGGGTTAATTGAATTGGGTGGGGAAAAAAATCTAGAAGACAAATTGTGAAACAGAGACTTTTGGTGTTGGGTACTGGTGGGGAGACTTTAAAACACAACCGTAAACTCCACTATCACTAAAACCTTCTCAAAGACTCAAAGCTCATTGGCTACAACTCTTTTTTTTATTCTCGTTAGATATTTTATGTAATGTCGTTTTTCCTAGAAGAGGAAAAGAATTGGTTCCACTCTATTGGTTATGGTTGATTCTGCTGATACCAATTTATTTATTATAACAAAAACAATTATGATTTCCACACCAAGTATGTCCCACTAGTGAATAGAAAAATCATCGAGGTATGCGCCTACTTTTGACTCCTAGCAATCAACTTGTAGCCTCACAATTCACAACCCCAAAGAATCTAAAGGGAAGATTCGACGCAAACTCTGAAACCAAATCTACTCAAGCTAAACTAAGGTTTAACAGTTTTTTTAACTATAACATAGGGAGCAGTAAAATGTTTAGTTACCTGTCATGGTCATTAGAGACGAGGTAGAGGAACTGAGCATAGTTAGCGAGTAAGAGAGGA
Organism: Camelina sativa; assembly: GCF_000633955.1. Classification (NCBI taxonomy): domain Eukaryota; kingdom Viridiplantae; phylum Streptophyta; class Magnoliopsida; order Brassicales; family Brassicaceae; genus Camelina; species Camelina sativa. The sequence continues at coordinate 12,681,373 of NC_025689.1, forward strand.
TTATTAGGCTCTTGAGACAGTCCCGTTTGGTACATAAGCTCTGTTTTGAAGTAATCCGTGTCTTCCTCTGCTTCTACTCGAGCCTCAACAGAAGACACGAACCGCTTCCTAGTGTCGTGATCCAACGAATCATCTATGTCTGAATACTGCATTCGATCTGCTTCCTCCACCATCGAATTCCACAGCCTGTTTTCATCTTGTCCCGATACTGACGGCTCTGACTCTGTAGTCGTTGACCCGAATGTGGAAGATGACAATTGAGAAACTCCTTCTGGTATGATTGTTCTGAACTGTTCAGATCCATCGAATCCATCACCACCATCTGTTCCGCTTAACACCGGCTTAATGTTTCCACCGCCGCCATTATTGTTACCACCAACTGAAGTTGTATTCCCGTTAGGAGACGACGATACAAGGAACGTTTTCACAATCGAGGAATCCAACTTCACGTTCGTTGCTTCATCTGTTTCACTGACGGTTGTAACCTCTGTAACCATCTGAGGAAGAGGAGCAGCTAAAGCAGAGTTGCTCCCGATGGAATAAACAGTGAAGTTAGCTAAGAGTATCATAACGTAAACCATCAACGTAGGCGTCGCGGAGAAAACTTGTTGAAACAACCAAACGAAAGATTGGTGCAACTCTTCTCTAACTCTTAGCAAGATCTCTTGCAAATCTTCGTAAAACAGAACCTCTCTCATATGCAGAGTAAAGCTTTGAAGCTCTCTAATCATAAACACCATCGACGAAAACGCTTTGTTCATCGAACAACACGCTGATTCACCGACTTGTTTGACTCCTTCTTCCCATTGTCGTTTCTTCTTTATGATCCGAAGCGAAAGAGGAAGGTCAACACTGTTTGCTTTCATTTCAATACTCGACAAATGCACCATCTCGTTCCACGGCGGCTCGATTGAGTTGGTTTTGTAATCGTGAGGCTCTGAACCGTATTGGTTTGGGACATTGAATCTGAGAGTTAGTTCTTGGATTTTTTTAGAAAACTCCTCATCGGAGAAAGGAGGATCTAAGCTTGCGCTACAAACTCTTCGAATCGGTCTAGGTGATGATGATGACTTGGAGCGATGAAGGTTAGTTCCTAAAAGAGCCGAACGGTTCGTCAGTCTCTGCGGGACAAATCGAGAAGATAGGAACCGTACGTCGTGACCAATGCTCCGTCGTCGTTTTGAAGGTAGGGTTTGAGAAGGGGACGAACACTGATGAACGATAGGTTGAGCCGTCGTCGTCCATTGAAGGAACGGAGATGAAGAAGCTACTTTCACCCCCATGCGGAAAAATCAAAAACACAGAGAGTAGTACTAGTTTCTTCAACAATGGCTTCCTCCTTATATTCCCGTAAATCAAAAGAGAAAATAGAACAATCAATACTGGGAGTGAGAGAGATATAGAGAGCTCTTTGAATCATTAACAGATGGCAAATCGGATCGTGGAAAGCTAATGTTCACGAGAATCGATGAAAAATTTCGGAATAAAATTACTAGAAAGACTCGAGAAATGTTCGATTTTAGGTGTACGGAGGAAGAAAAAACTCACCGGAAAATTTACGTCTGAAATTTTCTCGGGAAAATCCTGAGGAAGGCCGCTTCACTTTAAGCGGAGAGAGAGAGAGAGAGAGAGAGAGAGAGTGAGACGAAGAGCTTTTTTATATACAGAGGGTTTAAAAGTTAACGCACGAGTTTATCAAAAATATCGAAATTAATTACTTAATTAAAATAAATAAAAATATCTGCCGGTGAAACAGCGACGTTTAAGAGTCTGACAAACAAGTAAGCCGGTGACAACAAGAACCGACTCACATGATTATTATCAAACCGGGAGAGGAGAAAGAGAGTCATTATTAATCTGACGGTTTTAACATATGCCACGTGACTTCCAGACATTGGGTATTTTTTGTTTCTCGTCATTTTCTCATCTTGTAGTTTATTAATTAACCAATCAACGGTCTTCGAAAAGCCACGTAGGTAATTTATATAGAGTATTAAAAAGAAAAAAATCAATTAAGGAGTGTGAAACAGAAAATAACAGTTTTTGCAAAAAAAAAGGCCATGTAATCTGGCGTTAACTTTGAAGTCTGGGTTCTATACGTGAGTGTTGCGAATTGCGTCCATGTTCATTTTGCTCTCTTTGGTATAATTTTGTTTTCACTTTTTTTGGTGTTTGAATCTTTTTGTTTTATATAGTAAATTGAAATACGTTTGATTCGAAATTGAAATGTGGGATCTCAATATTTTTCTAGTGATGCAATGGATCGTATAACCCGCTTATAGTAATTTACATTATCAAATTAGTGAAAGAATATATTAAAAAAAAAAACTCTGTTTTAGGGAGATTATAATTACACAGTTTCTCAGTATGGTTTTAGTTACTTACAACATGTGCAAGTGCAATGATGATTGTAAGTTGTAACAGATAACCAAGTTGGTAAATTTCTCTAACATGCATGTGTTTTTTCGAGATATGTTTTGAGTTTCGTAAGATATGCAAGTTAGTCTCCTAATTAAAAGTACATATTTGTAAAAAATCACCGACGTAACCAATTCGAACCGAACTGAAATTACTATAAACAGAACGATGGCATAATTGTATATACCCAACAAACTAAACCTCATTAGTCATTTGGAACCCATATTAAGTGCAACCGAACCAATCTGATCTAACCAAATTTTACAAATGGAACACATACCAAAAATGTATGTAATTATTGCATAACAAAACACAATTCAAAAGACCAAAACCAAAATAAACCAAATTAGCCAGGCTTACTGAAATTTACAAACAAACAAAATCGAATCGAATCAAAATTTCTATCTAAATTCAATAACATTCGGCCTAAACTAAAATTTTCAACAATTTAAACCGGGTGGACCGGAATTATTTAGGCTCTACACTTCTACTTTAGAGTTAGACATACTTTCACACAACCAACAAAACTTGAACCAAACAGAACCGGACCGAAAAGAAGAACGTGGTGTTTGGCGCATGTAGTTATATATCTTGTCAAGAAGTAAACACAAGTGGTTATATCTTGTTGGAAAGTGCCATAGGAAGGGAAGGGGGCTTAAAGTTTCGACGGTGTAGAAGGAGGGAAAGGTATGCACCAACTTGCCATAAGTTTACGTCGTTTGAGACTGTGACGTTAGAAGAAGGTGAACAAATTGACGGCTCTCGTTGATATTTGGCTCATGTCCTTCTTAACGGTTGATATTTATTGTTCTTTCTTTCATTGGACTCTTCTCACCTCATTTATATTTTTATTCAATGTCATTGAAAACCCGTACGGTGGAATCTTGCCCCATCCTAGTTTCTTTATTTGGACGATCGAGAAATTTTCGTTAGAAAAAAGCTTTGGAGAAACATGGATTATATGATATAGTTAGCTTGTCTCGTTACTTGGTTTTACGAATATCGATCGGATGTGAAATGTGTTGTTGAATTTATTAAGCATTGTCGAAATAGATCATGGAGTAGGAACTGAAAATTTAAAATTTAAAGTTCGTGAAACGCCATGTAATCAAACAAATTTTCTTGAAATATCATATGAAATGTTTGACAAAAAAGAATATCAAATTTATAAGCCAAACTAATCATTTGATAAATATTTTTTCAAATACTAGTATTTGAGGGTTCATAGATTTTTTTCTTTTTTCTAATACGAATTTTCTTAAAGATTTATTATCATCAATTTGAGGTGTGGACCATTGTCCGACAGTAGGCTAAGGATGTGGGATCTGCTTAGCTCTATTAATTATTCTCGTATTCCCGCAATGACCCGTCAATTTAAGTAATAGTAGGTTCTCTGTTTTCTTTTGAGGAAATGTACAATTTCTAAAAGGTGAAAATAAGTTGGTTGTAGATTATGTAAGTGAATAAGTGATGATGAAAGTAATTGCTAATGGGCAGCAGCGACAAGGAAGACTAGAGACAAATCATAAAATCAAAATGCTAAATGTCCGAAAACGTATGGAGGGTAAATAAAAACAAAGAGAAAATGATAGGTTACACCATGTGATGATATTAAGGGGGTTGGTTTATGAAGATTGATATGATGGGCATTTCATATGGTGAAGATATTGAAAATTCAATAATATTAATTTATATGTATTATAAGCATAATGGTAGACAAGTAAGATGTTAGACATGCAATAACAACAACTATATATTACATGAGAGGTATGCTACATGTCAAGTGTTTCACTGGTTTTACGAACCTATATATGACTCTAAATAATTTGTGAACCTTGACCAAGATCAAGATAATCTAAAACATCAGTGTAGTATCTATTTTACGAAGACCATCCGACATTTAACCATATTGAACTCGGAAATGGTTTTGGTTAGGAAGTAACCATATGAGCTGATAGTATACAACTGTTATGTGTAAGATAGACTACTTAATTTCAGAAAGAATTTTCTTTTAGAATATGAAACCCTGACAAATGAGAAGAGATTACCCACCAAAAAGTTTTAACTATTTTCATTCAATTGAATAAAATGGTTCGCAAGCTCCAAATCTTGAATAGAAAAATATCAACCCAACAAATATAGAACTAAACATATAGGAAATAAATTGGCACCAAACGTATAGGAACGATGTGCTTTCATGCATGTTGGCTCTTGACAGGAGGATAGAGCCAATATGAAAATCAAATCGAGAGAGACATAACAAAGGCCACCACTCTTATTATCTATCATCTTCTTTCTACCTAGTATTTATCAAAATTTTCCTATCTTATATACATTGATATCTTTAATTGTTAAATTGACACGTGTCGCGATCACATGAGTTACTAATTTAAAAACCAAGGTTTATATAATAACATAATAATATTGAATACTCTATCTAATCATTCACCGATTGAAAACTTAGAAAAATTACATTAATTTCTTATTTTTATTATCTTATTTTTCTTACATTATGTTAATTACTAGTTTTAACAAATTAAACCTTTTTATACTTTAATCACTTTTCTGTATAAATTTCTCTTTACTGTATGACTATAATAAATAATAATGCAATTAAATTGCAAATATTTTCCTTATTAATTGTACATATTTTCCTATTGAAATTAATAATTTAATAGATTACTTTCCTATTAGAGTTAGTGATATAATAAATTACTTTTGGTTTTATATACTTTTAAAAATATTAATTATAATCTTTTATTTTTAAGATTATTTAAATTTTCTGTAATTATTAAATAAATTTTCTTTTCACATATATTAAAATATTATCGATATACTTGACACATGTCGCGATTATATGAATTACTAACTTTGAAAAACTAATGTTTATATAATAAGATATCATCAATTTTATGTGGATATATATCAGTTGATAGGTTGAATAACTTTCGAGAACAAAATTAATCTAAAAGCAGAGCAACATTGTGGTCTAGGTTGATAATGAAAATACTAACTAAATTCATAAATGTCTAAATGCAAGGAATATTTTTTGGTTGAAGTGAATCAGAAGCTCTGCTCCATTCAATGTTTTGGGAATCTGAGATAATGCTTACTTTCTTACAAAAAGCTAGTGACCTATGTCAGTACCATGACATAGACCTTGCAATCTTGAAGGGTTAGACAAGTTTTTTGCTGCTAAGTTCCCTAGATTGTTAATGGAAACATACTATGTCATAAAATACTTCCATTAAAACACCATAACAAATACCTAAGGTTAGAGGCTTTACATATAGCTCAGCTTGATAAAGGCTCTCATATTTTGAATTTTATCATTCTGCTGCTTGAATATTAATGATTTTCTTTTTACTGATTAAAAGAGAAAAAGTTGTGCAAAAATGTCTCCAAGTTGCGTATCTTACTCTCTTAGACACGTAAATATGATCTTACAATGCTTTAATGTCTATATGTTTCAGGTACTTGAAAAGCAATTCAACCAACCTCCTTAGATTCATTTCCTAGATCAAAATTTTCCTATCTTATATACATTGATATTTTTTATTTGTTTGTATATATCAATGCATTGAGGTTTTGGCTACATATATATATATATATATATATCATATCGTTTTATGTGGATATGTATCCTTCTTAAATATATATATATATATATCCATGCATTGATTTTTTATTTGGCTACATATAATATGAAATATCATCGATTTTATGTGGATATATATCTTTCTTATATATCTATCTATGCCTTTGATATTTTGGGTACATATCAGATGATATAAACCATCGATTTCACATTTAATGTGGATATCCTTCTTCCATAAAACCTTGTATGACCCAGATATGAAAAAATATCTCCACTATATGTTGATATCTCATACTTCAATGATTATATATGAACAAAAAAAATAAATATAAGTGCATTGACACACCGACCACTTTGCTTTTCTATCTTCTATTCTGATTCTTCCTTTTGTTTTGTTTTGTTGTCATTATGTAATTTCTGATGTATCAAGTGGTTAAGGTGAGTAAACAATATATAGTAGTTTCACTTCTTTTTCTCATTATAAACTTAAAATGTGAAAAACTAGTCTAGTTTGGTACTTGGTTTATAGTAAAAAAGTTCAAGAACTAATTAAGCAATAAGTAAAGCATAACCAAAATTGTAGGAGAGGCTTCGTTTGGATGGTAACGTGGTTATTTAGAAGTTCTAAGATGGGCCTTTAAAGGTCTTATATGAGGTTTAACCAGAACTTAGCCCAATAAAATTGCCGCGAAGCCGATGGTTTAAAACGGTAGCCGAACAAAAACCGGGCGGCGAATAAATCTGCTGTCTTGCGTTTTCCCGCTACTCCCATTTTCCCTCTTTTGTTTATTTTTTTTTTCTTAATTTTTTTTCCTTTAATTTTTTTTTTGTTATCCCATTTCCTCATAAAACCCAGCAGCATCGAGACCATGAGATTGATTCTTCTTCACTTCGGATCTCAATCTCAATCTCGATCTCGATCTCCGTCATCGTCTGATATTACTAACCTACAATGCCTGCCATCGCTGGACCTAGTTCATCCCCTCAGAAGCATGTCGTCGGCTCCAGATTGGAGGTTACCGGCGGTCTTAGATCCGCCGAAGTCAACACTTGTCGGAAACGCAAGTTGAGATCCGATTCCGCTGCGGAGGTTTCATCATCCACGCCTGTGAATTCGATTTCCACGCCGATGAAATGGAAATCTCCTCGACGGTGTGCTGTTTCAATCCCTAAGACGGCTGATGAGGTTAGCTCCTTTGTTCTTTTGTTTCTAGCTGTTAAGCTTAGTGAGAATCGATCGATTCGATTTAGTAGTTCTTGATTCGATTTTGGTATTTAGTTCAAAAATCTGAATCTGTAATGAATGATTTATAAAATGTTGGATCGATTGCAGGAGATTAAGGAAGATTCTAATGGGAATTTGGCGAGTCCAGTGATATCAGCAGTGAAGAACTTATCTGTTTGTTTAGATGTTGAATCAAAGTGGAACCCTAGAGGTATGTATATATTAGTTAGCCTATTTATTCATTCATTAGTGTTGTATTGATTTTTGTTAAGGCTCTCAGTGAGTTTGATTGTATAATTGAATGTTTGTATTTGATTGGGTTCAGATGAGGAACAAATGAAAGCTGTGAAGGAGGCATTGCATGTGTCTAAGGCACCGTCAACTGTTGTTTGCCGTGAGGATGAGCAGAGACGGGTTTCCGAGTTTGTGAAAAGTTGTATGGAACAGAACAAGGCTGGGAGTTTGTATATATGTGGCTGTCCTGGAACTGGGAAGTCACTATCCATGGAGAAAGTAAGACAACAAGCTGATGACTGGGCGAAACAGGTAATCAATCTTGTGTGTCTGTTTCAGAACTTGTGGTTGGTGTGAATCTATTAATAGAATAGAAGGACTGATCTATCTTTCATGAAATCTTGCAGGCGGGTTTGCCTTGTTCAGAAACAGTGTCTGTTAATTGCACATCACTGACAAAAACTACAGATATTTTCTCCAAGGTAAGACCTTCTGCAATAATACCTCCAAATTCTTGGTCTCATTTCAATATCGTTGGTAATTGAGTTATTTTGTTTTTAGATACTTGGTAAAAATGAGTCCGGGAGTAAAGCTAATGGTTCATCTTCACCTCTACAACAACTTCAGAGCTTGTTTTCCCAAAAGCAACAACAATCCAGCTCAAAGATGATGTAGGTTTTTGTTTTGTTCTTGGTCTGTCATATGTTGACTTGGTAGATATAATTTGTTGCTTTGTTGCTCATTCAAGTTTTACTTGCAGGCTTATAATTGCAGATGAGATGGATTACTTGATCACAAGAGATCGAGGTGTCCTCCATGAGCTTTTTATGCTCACAACTTTGCCTTTTTCAAGGTGTATACTTATAGGTAAAACTGTCTTACGCTATCAGTGTTCATATTTTTTTTTTCTATTTCCTCTGGTCATACAAATTATGTCTAAACTTCGTATTTGTCCTTCAGGTGTAGCAAATGCAATAGACCTTGCAGATCGTTTCCTTCCAAAACTGAAGTCTCTCAATTGTAAGAATCTCTCCATCATTGTGTGCCATTTGAACATTCTTCATACTTCACCATATGTCCCTAAGCTTTGATGAAGAATAAAAGTTGAGTATACTCCTTTTAACTTATTGTTCCAATTAATGCAGGCAAACCTTTGGTTGTCACTTTCCGTGCCTATTCTAAGGAGCAGATCCTTAGGATACTGCAGGAAAGGCTTGTGGTAAGTCTACCGTAATTTTGTGATATAAGATACCTTTGATGAGAGAGGAATGTCTGATTAAGTATATCAGGATAAATCTATTGCCAATGCCATTTTTTCTGTTTCAAAGCAGTTGTTATTCAAGGAATTATGGAGATTGAAACTGTATATTAGTATATATCTAATCCAAACTCATAGTACTTTCTATGTTCATCTTAAATGATTACTTTCACTGTTGTAACAGGCACTTCCATATGTTGCATTTCAATCAAATGCCTTGGAAATTTGTGCAAGAGTAAGAAGAATATATGTCATTTTTTTTTCTCTCAACCTTGTTTTCATTTTTAGATTCTTAATTAATATTCATAATGTTTTCATTGTCCCAGAAAGTATCAGCTGCATCAGGAGACATGAGAAAGGCTCTATGTGTTTGCAGGTTAGTTCTCTTACGAATTTTGTTTCTACATAACATTAATGAGATAGAATGGGCTTTATATATTGTAACTTTACTCTTGAAATTAGAACATTAAAGATAACAGTCCGTATTTACTCACATTGATTTGATTTCAGGAGCGCCCTAGAAATCTTAGAAATAGAAGCTAGAGGATCAATAGATCAAGAACCACAAGGTCCAGTTCCAGAGTGTCAAGTGGTTAGTATTTTTCTCTCTACTTTACTCAGTTCACTTACTGAGGATGAAAATATCCAGGATCCATAGAAACCGTTGTCTTATTCCATAATTGTTATCATCGAATCTATAGGTGAAGATGGATCATATGTTAGCTGCATTGTCCAAGACGTTTAAATCTCCAGTAGTGGACACCATTCAGTCCCTTCCTCAACACCAGCAAGTAAGTCACACATCAACACACAGATTAGTTGATATCTGGTACTTCGTGTTCATAAGTTAAAAAAAATATATATAGCAACATGCTTTGCATAGGAATATACAAATCTGTAGTTTTGTTTTCCAGTGTGATCTAAAGTATTGTTAATGTAGTTTGAGAATATGTACTAACCTTAACTAAGAGAACAACTATCATAACGCACAATGTTGGCGTGTATCTGGTTCTATGACTTGGTGGATAACACGATAAAATCTGAAATTCACATGCTTATACTGAAAACTTGCAGATCATAGTCTGTTCTGCTGCAAAGGCCTTTAGAGGAAGCAAAAAAGATAGAACCATTGCAGAGGTAAAAATCTTGATTGAACGAACAATACACAAAGTCCCAAACATAGCTTCATGAAGTTATAACTAATGACTTTGTACATAGTATTCATTTATGTTTTCACACTTTGATGCAGTTAAATAAGTTATATCTGGAAATCTGTAAATCTTCGACGATAACTCCAGCTGGAATTACAGAGTTCACAAACATGTGTACAGTGCTAAATGACCAGGTACTAACTCCTATAAGAGTAATAACTCTAATGTTTGTGTATGGTTTATGTAAATCTTGAAAGAGACATTTGCTTGAAAATGTCATTTTTGGATTGACATAGGGGATACTAAAACTCAGTCAAGCTCGGGACGAAAAGCTAAGGAGGGTGAGCCTTAGAGTAGATGAAGCAGACATCACATTTGCTCTTAAGGTTATACATTATACCCTTTGTTAATTATTCCCAAAATGCAGTTTCTTAATTTATTTAACATCTTCTTTTCATTGCACAACAGGAAATTCGATTCTTCCGCAACTGTCTTCTATGATGAAGTTATTGAGTTATAGCAATGGGTTCCTCCATTTTTTATAGAATACAAAGAGTAAAAAAAAACAGAGTACACATAAATTGTTTTATTCTGTTATACAAGTTGCAAGCAATACATTAGTTACATACTTACATTTAAAGAGAACTCAGTGTCTGTCATTCAACTGTACAAGAAAGACCATTAAACGATACTGGGAGATAGATTTTTATATTGGCAACTCGCACTCACTAAACCAGGCCAAGCAGTATGGGAGAGAGTGTTGCATTAGCAAAGCAAAAGATCACAAGAAAAAGGTCATCTAAAGAAACAAGGCTGGCCTCAAAAAAATTCAGAGGTCTCAAGACTATCTCAACCAATGAAGTAGAGTAAACACCAAACTTAGGACAGCAGTGATTGTCGTTTCTGGCTTATGCACGTCATATCCTAGTATCCTACATCACTATTCACTACTCTGAAGTTTCATATCGACCTGTCTCATATTTCCTGGAAGGCATTTTTGGGCGTAAAAGCAAAGAAAATATTGAGGTCACATATAGAAAACCTGCTGATAATTACAAATATTAAGGCCTTTTTTTTTTCCTTAAAGCTAATTTATCTATCAAACATAAATTAATTAATTACCACTTGTTACCACAAATTGCATCAAGGGAATTTATAGCAATGAGCTACTAAAAACTTCCAAAATATGTACTCTCATAGCAATGACCATAATCTGGTAGCTAGGAGATATTACTAATGCTTCCAAGGCAAGACCGTATATATGAAACCTCTGTTCTGTAGCTGACTAACAAACTATCTCCTGTGTTCAATACAACCAAGAGTTTCCAAGTTCCAACATATACAGTGAAATCGTTTCCCAAACTCTTTGTGGCTATTAAGGAGTTGTAATCGGTAATTCTTTCATTCTGTAAATACGTTCGTAGTTACAGTCTTGAAATTCTGATGACTCATGCCTTAGAATTGCCATAAGATAAGTTCAAATAGAACTGAGTGGCAAGCGCAACAGTGGATAAATATTTTAACATCTAGACATGTCACGCTGTCAGAATTCAAGGCCCCATGAAACAAAAAAATTCTATCATCACCCTAATTGACCAGTTTGGCAATGCAGGTAATTAAGGGCAACCTATTAAAACCTTAACTTAGTACATAGAGAACACATTTTACTATAAAGTAATTCTTAACAGGTAAAATGCAATAGCGTAAGTACAAGGTGAAGCAGAGGCACTAAGAGAGGCATTAAGGATCAAGGACTTGAGAAGATATTCAATGTTCAAAATTGCTTCACAAGAAAGCAACTACCCTTTACTTATATCATACACGCGTACCATAAGGGCATCTCCATAAGTAATACTCAAATCAGTGTCTTTAACTTTTAATAATATTAAAAATAATACTAATCTAAGTTTAGATCCTAGCTCCCTTGTTTTTATTATTTTCTCCTCCCATTAGTTATCCTTAAATATGGGTGTTTTATATAATTTTTATTAAAAATATGTTTTAATTATATTTTATAATATTACAAATGTTGGTTATATAATGTATGCAATATTAGGAAAAAAAAACTAGAAACTGTAGTTATAGTATAATATATTTTATTAAAAAAACAAATATATTACATTATAAAAACTTTAAAATTTTGTTAATTCCTTCTTTTTTTTTCACCACTTAAGATTTTCTTATATGTATAAAAAATATAACCACTTAATACAGTTGATTTTGTATTAAGATATAATTTGATATGATTAATTTTATTTTAAACAAAAAAGTAAAATTTAACATAAAGTTCTCAAATAAAAATATCTTGGTATGGTTTTTATAGGTTAAAAACCTAAAAGCCGAACGTATTCCCAAGAAAAAAATACGAATAATCCAAGTTGAAGTAAAAAAGTATGGATCAATTACCATGCAACTCCCACGTTGACGACGACGACGACCATGGTTGGACGAAAGTCGTGTCCCGGAAGAAAAAAGGTTCCGGCAGGAATGAACGACGGATCCTGACAGAGAATAAGACGGTTTCTGCTGATGTAAAGGAGATTCTGAGGGCAGAAACAGCTAAAAATCCACAACCCAAGAACAAGAAGAAGAAGAAGAAGAAGAAGGAGGAGACTGTGAGGGCAGAAACACCTAACAATCCACAACCCAAGAAGGATGAGAAGAAGCCGATAATGTCTTTGTCCGAGGCTATGGCAAAGATCGACCATTCAAGTCTTGCGGCTTTCCTCGCCGTATCATTGGTAAGTACATCATGAGCTGATGTAAAATTCAGCTCGATCCTTTTGTTTTAGTTACTTAAAATCAGAATTCAATTTTTTTTTGTTTTTTTGTTAAATAGGAATCGTATTCGGATGAGCCAGTGACTCAGCTATTAAGATTTATGAATTACATCGGGAGAGAACTTACCGAGGTGCAATTTCCATGGCTGGAGATGTTTCCTTTTGAGGGTACTTGGCCCAAGGTTATCGATGTCATGAATGTGAGCTGTTTCTTCTTTTTTGGTTCAGAGATTTTGAAGTCTATGTTAGATTGTTGAAGCTGATTGTTTATAAACTCTTTTTTTTTTCATATATAAACAGGTTCCGTTGTGTGATATTCCTGAACCTATCTCTAACACATCAGTCAGTTGGATCCTTCAACTTCCAGTTATGCAACTCTCTGGCTTTGTAGTGTGGGCGTTTGGTTGTACTATCACTCATTTGGAAGCACAACAAAAAGGTGCCAAATCTGGCAAGATCGGTGAACAACCTACTTCTCCCAAACCTCATGTAAACTTTTGCAATACCTTTCTCTTAATAATTGTCGCTTTCACTTATATGTATTATGATGTGGTTGAATTACCTTTGTTTGACTAACTCCATTATTGTTCTCTTTGTTTTTCTTTTCCGATTAGATGCCAATATTTGTTACATTGGCAATGGTAGTGCATTGGAGACCTGAAGCTTTGACTTATGCACTGCCGACTATTAGGGGGAGGCGTTATTTTCAAGGACAGGACAGGCTTCCGCTTACAGTTTGGATGATGGCTGTGGTTCGTGTTTTCCTTTATGTGAACTTTGGACCAAGAGAGTGTCGAAACTTGTGTGTTTTCTGTGATCTGTTGTATTATGAAATTCATTTGAACTGTAAAACTGTGGACAGGCCTCCCAGCATAATTTAGGTGCAGGGTTGTATTCATGGGCGCACAACTTGTTACCAGTAGTGGGTAATACGAGCTGCAACCCTCAGTCAACGGATCTTATCCTGCAGTTGGTTGAGGAGTGAGTCGGAAGTTTTCTTTTGATTGATCTCCTTTGCTATATAATATAANGTTTGGATGATGGCTGTGGTTCGTGTTTTCCTTTATGTGAACTTTGGACCAAGAGAGTGTCGAAACTTGTGTGTTTTCTGTGATCTGTTGTATTATGAAATTCATTTGAACTGTAAAACTGTGGTGGACAACTTAGGTGCAGCGTTGTTTTCATGGGCGCACAACTTGCTACCAGTAGTGGGTAATACGAGCTGCAACCCTCAGTCAACGGATCTTATCCTGCAGTTGGTTGAGGAGTGAGTCGGAAGTTTTCTTTTGATTGATCTCCTTTGCTATATAATATAAACAAACATCTCATCTTTGTTTAATGCAATTTTCTTATCAGAATTGTTGCGGATCCAGAGGCTTGGACGATGCGTAGGAACCAAGCTGGTATTGTGCATCAGCGAATGATTCCGCCTCCTTCATTTGAGATCTTGCTGCGGCTTACATTCCCTGCTTCATCTGCAAGAGTAAAAGTAAGTTAGTAATATTTGGAATATATAAAAACACAAACCTTGATGCTTTTGTCTATTCTGATCACAAGCATGGTCTCTGTACGAACACAGGCTACAGAGAGGTTTGAGGCAGTTTATCCCTCGCTGAAAGAAGTGGCTCTTACCGGTGAACCAGGAAACAAGGCAATGCAAGAAGTCATTCAACAGATATTCTCTTTGTCTTTGAAACTTGCTGGAGAAGGTATACATATACTAGCTAGTAACAAACAAATTTTGAATCCTTGACAGTTCTAATGTGTTACTGTTGTGTCACAGGAAATCCTGCTTTAGCCAAGGAAGCTACAGCAATAGCTATATGGTGTGTCACCGAAAACGTTGATTGCTGCAAGCACTGGGACAGTCTCTATACGAAGAATATAGAAGCTAGTGTTGCTCTTCTTAATAAGCTTGTCGACGAATGGAAGGATCATTCCCTCAAACTATTCTCATCAGCGAGAAAAATTTTCACTGTCACTGAAACTATGAAGAGCTTCAGGCTAAAAGTTAATACCTCTTACTCTTCTAAGCTTTAAACTAATTTCACCTTTTTACCTCAGTTGTAATTTCATCTCTGACTTAAAGCTGTTGTGATATTTTTTTAAGAACGAAAAAGCCATCACTGAAGGAGGAGCCAATGCTTCTCTTTACAAAGAAGCTGACAAGTCCTGCAAATTTATCTCGCGGAGAATCTCCCATGTATGGTTCAGACATTACTGCTTCAAAGCTACTGCTGTGGTTCTAGCTGTAGCTGCAGGACTAGCCACTGCTGCAGCTGTAGCTGCTGCTGGAGTAGCAACCTTTGCTGCAATTGTTCTATTTATCTACCCGGAGCTTAGAGACCTCCTCTGGTGAACTCATTGGATCTGCAGCTATACGTCAATGCAATCACCACAGCATTAAACAACTAAGAGAGAAACATCTGATACTGGGCTTTTTTGTGATTGTCTATATAAGTTGTCTTAACGTACATCTTTCTAAAAACAAAATATTTAAAAGTAGTTTGCCTTTTGATTTCGATGAACTGAGACCCTACGATATAGTAATTTTCACGACCCGGTTCGAGATGTAATGAAGGATGGTTTTTAAGACAACTTCTTGTTGATCATGATAATGATTTATAGTGAGTGGTTCACCTTCAACGGGAGAGCTTATTCACTAAAATCGAAGATATTTGCCTGCTACAAGTTCAATCAATCTCTCAAAGATAATCATAAGAAACAGTTACAAAGAATTCATCTAAAAGTAAAACCTAAGATTAACAAGTATGAGGCGAAATTATCTGGAATAGTAATCTTAATAAAACGTTTTTAAACAACCAATACGTACTCTTAATAAAATTGTTTTAAGACAATGTTAAGACAACTTACACTTATATTAGACAATCTCAAAGCCCAGTCCATGTTTCTGTCTTAGTTGTTTAATGCTTTGGTGGCATTGACGTACATAGCTGCAGATCCAATGAGTTCACCAGAAGTTCTTAAGCTCCGGGTTGAAAGATAGAACAACTGCAGCAGTGGCTCCTGCTCCTGCAGCAGCTAGAACCACAGCAGTAGCTTTGAGGCAGTAATGTTTGTACCTTCCATAGGGGAGTCTCCGCGAGATCAATTGGCAGGACTTGTCAGCCTCTTTGTAAAGAGTAGCATTGGCTTTTCCTTTAGTGATGGCTTTTTCGTTCTAAAAAATATCACAATATAGTATAATTGTCATTTAAACTTGTTTTAGAGCTATTTTAGAATATATTTTTTGTTTTTTTGGTTAAAAGTGTTTTTATTAAAAAAGCACGAGAAAACAAAATTATAATATGGTTAAATGTCGGATGGTTTAATGGTCTTCGTAAGATCGATACGACACCGATGTTTTAGATTATCTTGATCGTATCTCTTTTGGTGAAGGTTCACAAATTATTTAGAGTCATATAGGTTCGTAATACCAATGAAACACTTGATATGTAGCATATCTCTCATGTAATATATAGTTGTTCGTATTGCATGTCTAACATCTTACTTGTTTACCATTATGCTCATATCAAATCTTCACCATATGAAATGCCCCCTTGATAATCACATGGTGTAACCTATCATTTTCTCTTTGTTTTTATTTACCCTCCATACGTTTTTGGACATTTAGCATTTGATTTTATGATTTTTCTTGGACTCTTGATGCTCTGATATTCCTTGTCGCTGCCCATAAGTAATTTACTATCATCATCACTTACATAATGTATAACCAATTTTTTTTCACCTTTTATAAATTGTATATTTCCCAACAACAAAAAGCAAAAACAATAACCTTCATACTACTTTAATTGACTGGCCATATCGAGAAGCCGATAATACGAGAATGTATATTTTAATCGAATTAAGCAGATCTCTTCCCACATCCTTAGTAGCCTACAGAGAATGGTCCACACCCAAATTCATGATAAATCATTTAGAAATATCATATTATAAAAAAATATCAATGATCTCTCAAATACTAGTATTTGTAAAAAAATTGTCAAAGTTTGGCTTATTTTGGTATTCATTTTTGTCAAACATTTCATATGATATTTCAAGAAACTTTTTTGATAACATGGCGTTTAACTAGCTTTAAATTTTAAATTCAGTTCCAACTCCATGATCAATTTCGACGATGCTTAATAATTTCAACAACACATTTCACATCCGATATTCTTAAAACCAGTCACGAGACAAGCTAACTATATACCATATAATCCATGTTTCTCCAAATATTTTTTCTAAACGAAAATTTATGGATCGTCCAAATATAGACTAGCTAGGATGGGGTTTAAATAAAGAAACTAGGATGGGGCAAGATTCCACCGTACGTGTTTTCAATGACATTGAATAATAAAACTTTGGGAATGACCGAATGAATTATCAATGAGGTGAGAAGAGTCCAATGAAAGAAAGAACAGTAAATATCAACCGTTAAGAAGGACATGAGCCAAATATCAACGAGAGCCGTCAATTTATTCACCTTCTTCTAACGTCTCTGTCTCAACTACGTAATTAAACTTATGGCAAGTTGGCGCATACCTTTCCCTCCTTCTCCTATGGCACTTTCCAACATGATATAACCACTTGTGTTTTCTTCTTGGCAAGATATATAACCACATGAGCTAATAAATGCCATATTCATTTTTCCGGTTTGGTTTGGTTTAAGTTTTTTTTGTGTGTGTGTGAGAGTGTGTCCAAAGTATAACCTAAATAATCCATGTCCAGTTTGGTTTAGATTGTTGAAAATGTTGGTTTAGTCCGCATTTAATAAAGCATTATTGAATTGATCCCGAAAATGTAATTTGGTTCGTTTTTGTTTATTTGTAAATTCTAATTTTAATAAGTTTGGCTAATTTGGTTTACTTTTTTTTTTTTTTGAAAAATATGTGAATTTCATTAAACCGAAAAGTTTGCAGAAGTTACAGATTAGCTTGATACGAAGACGGACTCTTGCCCAAAAAAAATAAAAACAAGAGAGCGACTAAAAATTAATACAAAAGTAGGCATCACTAAGCGTACTTTAACCAGATCCCCATTGAGTCCTTGAACTGTTTCCTCCTTTGTTTGGCTAGAATGGCGTCCCTAATTAGTCGATCAAGACCCTTAAACAACACGCGGACATCCGTGGATTTGAGGTCGTGAAGTCTGGCGTTGCGTTCTTGCCAAATAACATACAGTGTGGCTTAGCCAACTAATCTGCAGAGACTCTTTGGTGCTTTATCATCTCCCATATCTAACCAAGCTGAGAGGGCTGCCCAAGTGTGAAAAGAGAAAGGTCTAAATCCGAGACGACTTGTCACCCCCACCCAGAGTTCCTCACTGACTTCACATCGGAGAAATAAATGCTCTCGGGTTTCCTGCAACAGACCACATAAACAACAGTTTTCTTCAATTTGTTGCCCCCAATGCACTAGTCTCTCTCTTGTTGGTAGCCTGTCCAGATGCATGAGCCACATCATGAGGGCATGTCTAGGAATTGCTCCTTTAAACCAGACTTGTCTAGCCCAATTGGGTGGATCTTGCGCAGGCCTTATCACCTCCCATGTCCTTTTTGTTGAAAATTGTTGCAGCTTTTCAGATCCAATTTGCCAATAATAGTCATCTGGTAAGGTAGATAAGATGGGGGGGGGGG